>NW_023416310.1:109770404-109893131 GCF_014176215.1 Rousettus aegyptiacus | reverse complement strand
AAAATATACCTACTTTTTAGAGATTTCTTAAGCAATTAATTATTAATACATTTCTACCTAAATTCTAGAATTACATGAAATTTATACCTGCTCTGATTTTTTTAATTGAAAATTTACCCTTTGTAAAGAAGGAAGACACAAAGAAGCAGTATAAACTGGAAGTTTTTTTATTGAGAGAATCCCTAATCAGCCTGCCAAAAGTAAGAAGACAGCTAAGTTTTTAACCCTCTGGGGAACCCATTTCTTTGACTTTAATTATAATAGTTTGTATTACTTTCCATCTCCTTTCCTAGGACAAAGACACCAACTTAACTTCATTTTCTTGAAAATACTTATTCAGTGTAGATCATTATGCTTCTTTCTCCCTTACAATAATAAAGAGAAGCAAAATCACATTGGGTGCCTTCTGTGTAACTGATGCTGTGGTAAGCAAGCATGCGGCCCACAGAACACTTCCAAACATTGCAATGTCAGTTCTAAAATCACTCTGACTGTGCTCTGGTCTTTTCTTATATTGAAAAAGAGACAGTAGGCCCCAAATGAAGTCAATTGTACTAAGGTCATATCAACACACCAATATCTAATACCTAATCCTAGTACAATTATAACCACCCTAAATGTAGTCTTAACCTGACCAATTGGTCTGGCATTTCCTGGTTGGCACAATGAGGTCATCTCAACATAGGCCCCTCTCCATCCCCCAAAGAAGGTGAGCTGGCCCTTTCCTCATCCCTCCCTTTTTGCCTACAGATGCCTTCCATTTTGTATAGCTCCTTGGGCTCCTCTCCACTTGCTAAATGGCATGCTGCCCAATTCATGCACCATTCAATAAAGCCAATTAGATTTTAAATTTTATTTGCTTAAATTTTGTTTTTAACATGTTTATGAAGACTGCTCAAATAAATTTTCCAAGGTCATAGAGTTAGTGAATGGCAAACAAGGTGTTCCAATGCTGATATCAGCTTATTTTCAGTTTTATAAAGATATATTTAGCAAATAAAAATAGGATACATTTAGGGTATAAAACTTGATGTTTGAGATTATATGTATATATATTCACCACAATGAAGCTAATTACATATTTCAAAAAAATAATTTCTTTTCCAATTGCACTCGACATATTATATTAATTTTAGGTGTACAACACAGTAGTTAGACATTTATATACCTTACAAAGTGATCCCCCTGATAATATTAGTATCCATCTGTCACCATACATAGTTATTATAATATTATTGATTATATTCTTCATGAACAGATGAGGAATTTAAGAGAAAATTTAAACTACTAATTTGTACTTAATACCATCACCTTTTCACCCAACCACCAATCCCCTCCCATCTGGCAAGTACCAGTTCGTTCTCTATCTATGACTCTTTTTTGGTTTTGTTTGTTTATCTATATCATTCCTTCTATTCCACATATAACTGAAATCATATGATATTTGTCTTTCTCTGTCTAACTTATTTAATTCAGCATAATATTGTTTAGTTTCATCCATGTCATTGCAAATGGTACGATTTTATTTTTTATGGCTGAGTGATACTCCATTGTATATATGTATCACCTCTTCTTTATCCAGTTGTCTATCGATTGACACTTAGGTTGCATCCATGTCTTGGCTATTGTAAATAGTGCTGCAATGAACAGAGGGTTGCATATATTTTTTCAAAGTAGTTTTTTTGTTGTCGTTTGTTTTGTTTTTGTTTTTTGTTTTTTTTTAGATAAACACCTGGAAGTGCAATTGTTCGGACTTAGGTAGTTTTATTTTTAATTTTTTAAGGAACCTCAATACTGTTTTCCCTAATGTCTATACCAATATGCAATCTCCCCAACAGAGCACAGAGATTCCCTTGTCTCCACATCCTTGCCAACAGTTGTTGTTTGTTTTTTGATTTATCGATGATAGCCAATCAGACAGCTGTAAAGTGATATCTCATGGTTTTAAGTTGCATTTCTCTGATGACTGGTGACCTTGAGCATCTTCTCATACGCCATTTCCATATCTTCTTTGGAAAAATATCTATTTAGGTCTTCTGCTCATTTTTTAAGTATGTTGTTTTTGGTTTTTGGTGTTGACTTGCATAAGTCCTTTATAAATTTTGGATATTAAGCTCTTATCAGATGTATCCTAGGCAAATACATTCTTACATTCAGAAAATTGTCTTTTCATTTTACTAATGGTTTTCTTTGCTGTGAAAAAACTTTTTAGTTTGATGTAGTTTCATTTGTTTATTTTTTCTTTTGTTTCCCTTGCTAAAGAGATATATCAAGAAAAATATTACTAAAAGCAATGTTAGAGAGTTTATTGCCTGTTTTCTTCTAGGAGTTTTACGGTTCATGGTCTTATGTTTAAGCCTTTTATCCATTTTGAGTTTATCCTTGTATATGCTGTAAAGTTATCATTTTTTATTTTTTAATTTTTTTGCATGTATCTGTCCAGTTTACTCAACACTATTTATCGAGGAAACTGTCTTCTTGATTGCATATTCTTGTTTCCTTTGTCATATATTAATTTACCATATAGATGTGGGTTTATTTCTGGGCTCCCTATTCAATTTCATTGATCTATGTGTCCATTTTGTGCCAGAACCCAGCTGCTTTGATTACTACAGCCTTGTAGTATGATACCAGGTAGGGTGATACCTCTAACTTTGTTCTCTTTCTCAAGATTGTTGTGGCTATTTGGGATCTTTTTTGGTTCCATATATAATTTTGGATTATTTGTTCTAGTTTTCTGAAAAATGTCTTTGGTATTTTGATAAGGATTGCATTGAATCTGTAGATTGCCTTGGATAGTATGGACAATTTAATGATGTTAATTCTTTCTATCCATAAGGACAGTGTATGTTTCAATTTATTTGTACCTTCTTCAGTTTCTTCAGTGACATAATTTTATGAGTACATGTCTTTTTACTCATTGTTTAATTTATTCCTAAGTATTCTATTGTTTTTGATGCTATTGTAAGTGGGATTGTTTTCTTAGTTTTCTTCTGATAGCTTGTTATTGGTGTATAAAAATGTGCAGACTTTTGAATATTATTTTTGTTTTGATATTTTACTGAATTATTTTATCAGTTCTAATATTTTAATGGTATCTTTAGGGTTCACTCTATATAATATCATGTTATCTGCAAATAATGACAGTTTTACTTTTTCCTTTCCAGTATGGATGCCTTTTATTTCTCATTCTTGTCTGATTGCTGTAGCTTAGACTTCCAAAACTATGTCAAATAAAAGTGGTGAAAGTGGACATTATTGTCTTGTTCCTGATCTTAAGAAAAATGCTTTTAGCTTTTCTCCTTTGAGTATGATGTTAGTTGTGGGTTTGTCATATGTGGCCTTTATTATGTTGAGCTATGTTCCTTCTATTCCCACTTAGCTGAAAGTTTTTATTATAAATGGATGCTGGATTTTGTTAATGTTTTTTCTGTGTATATTGATATGATCATATAATTTTTACCATTCAATTTGTTAATGTGCATAACAATAATTGATTTGCAGTTATTAAACCAACCTTGTATTCCAGAAATATATCTAACTTGATCACAGCATATGATATTTTTTAATGTATTGCTGAATTTAGTTTGCTGATATGTTGTTGAGGATTTTTGTGTCTATGACCATCAGAGAAATTGGCCTATGATTTTCTTTTTTTATAATGTCTGTCTGGTATCGGAATCAGGATAAGGGTGACTTTGTAAAATAAGTTCGAAGCCTTTCCTCCTCTTGAATTTTTTGGAATAATTTAAGAATAATAGGTGTAGGTGTTAATTCTTCTATGAACATTTGGTAAAGTTCAACTGTAAATCCATCCAGTCCAGCACTTCTGTTTTTTTGTTTTTGGGGACTGCTTTTTTTTTTACCAATTACATTACATTAGGGTAAATTTGTCTGTTCAGATTTTCTATTATTCTTGGCTTAGTCTTATAAGATTGCATATTTCCAAAAATAAATTCATTTCTTCTAAATTGTTCAATTTTTTGGCATATAATTTCTCATAAATTTTTTTATAATCCTTTGTATTTCTGTAGAGTCAGTTGTCACTTCTCTTTCATTTCTGATATTATTTATTTGGGTTCTCTCTCTTTTTTCTTCATCAGTCTGGCTAAAGATTTATTAATTCTGTTTATCTTTTCAAAGAAACAGCTCTTGGTTTTATTGATATTTTACATTGTTTTTAATACACTATTTTGTTTACTTTCACTCTGAGCTTTATTTTATTTTCTCTTCTACTCTCTTTGGGTTTTGTTTGTTGTCCTTTTCCTAGTTACTTTAGGTTTAAGGTTAGATTGTTTATTAGTTTTTTGTTTGTTTCTTGGGGTAGGCTTGCATTGCTATGGATTTCTCTCTTAGGACTCCTTTTGCTGTTGTGTCCCATATATTTTTAGTCATTGTGCTTTCATTTTCACTTGTCCTTACATATATTTTGACTTCTTACTTCATTTCATGGTTAACTCATTCATTGTTTAGTTCTGTCTTATTTAGACTCCATGTGTTTGTGTATTTTCCAGTCTCTTTCTTGTAATTGATTTCTTGTAGTTTCATACCGCTGTGGTCAAAGAAGATGCCTATTATAATTTCGATCTTCTTAAACTTATTGAGACTTGTTTTGAGCTCTAACATGTGGTCTATCTTGGAAAATGTCCTATCTACACTTGAGAGCATGTATATTTTGCTGCTTTGAGGTGAAATGCTTTAAAAGTGTAAATTGAATCCATCTGGTCTAATGTGTCATTTAAAGCTGCTGTTTCCTTGCTGGTTTTCTGACTAGTAGATCAGTCCGTTGGGGTCAATGGGGTGTTAAAGTCCTGACTATGAGTGTATTGTTGTTGATCTTCCCTTTACGTTGGTCAATATTTGCTTTATATATGAAGGTACTCCTATGTTGAGCACATAAATATTTACAAGGATTATGTCCTCTTGCTGGATCAATCTCTTTATCATTATGTAATGCCCTTCTTTTTCTCTTATTATAGCCTTTGTTTTAAAGTCTATTTTGTCTGATATAAGAATTGCTACCCCAGCTTTTTTTTTTTTCATTTCCATTTGTGTGAACTATTTTTTCTATCCCTTTACTTTTAGTTTGTTTGTGTCTTTTGATTTGAAGTGGGTCTCTTGTAGACAGCATATGTAGTGGTCTTGTTTTCTTATCTATTCTGCTACCTTATATCTTTCGATTGGAACATTTAATCCATTTATATTTAAAGTGATTATTGATAGGTGTGTAGTTATTTCCATTTTGTTATTAATATTTATGTTTTTTCCCCTCTTTTTCTCAGAGGAGGCCCTTTAACAATTCTTGTAATACTAGGTCCCTTTAGCTTTTACTTGTTTCCTTCGGTTCTAAATGATAGTCTTGCTGGGTAGAGTACTCTTGGTTGTAGATCTTTTCATCACTTTAAATATTTGGTGCCAATCCCTCCTGGCCTGCAAAGTTTCTGTTGAGAAATCAGCTGACATTCTTATGGCAGCTCCCTTGTAGATAACTACCTGGCTTTCTCTTGTTGAATTTAGGATTCTCTCTTCATCTTCAACCTTTAGCATTTTAGTTACGATGTGTCCTGGTGCGGACCTGTTTGGTTTTATCTTCTTTGGGACTCTTTGTACTTCCTGGACTTGTATGGTTGTATCCTTCACTAGATTAGGAAAGTTTTCAGCCATTAATTTTTCAAATAATATTTTAATCCCTCAGTCTCTCTCTTCTCCTTCTGGTACTACTATGATTCAAATATTAGTATGCTTGACATGGTTCTGGAGGTTTTCTAAAGTTTCCTAATTTTTTTTTTATTTTAAGCTGATTACTTACTTATTTATTTGAATTTGGTTTATTGACTTTTTTGTGTGTTTATTGAAACATGATAGACAATTAGTTGCTCGTATTTACATTGTACAATTCAATGAGGTTTTTTTTTATTTCAATTATAGTTGGCATACAATAATATACTGCTTTCAGTTGTACAGTCTAGTAAATCAGAGATCCACAACTCTCAAAGTAAACAACCCACTAAATCTAGTACCCCTCTTCCCGCTTACATGTTTATTACAACATTATTAATCATCTTCCCCATGCTACACTCTACATCTTCATGTCTATTCTTTAACTATCCATTTGTACCTCTTAATCCCTTTGCCTTTTTTTTCCCATCTCCCCAATTCCCATATCTAGTATCCCTCAAAATATTCTCTGTATCTATGAGTTTTTGTTTTTGTTGTTGTTTATCTTATTCTTTAGATTCCACATATATGTAAAGTCATACGGTATTTGTCTTTCTCTGATTCATTCCATTCAATGTAATACCAGTAGGCCCATCAAGGCAATATCTTTTTCCATCCTCTTCCTTTTGGTCTATGTGTGTATTTTAATTTGAAGTGAGGCTCCTGTAGGCAGCATATGTAGGGATCTTGTTTTCGTACCCATTCAGCCTTCTATCTTTTCATTGGAGTACTTAATTCATTTCCATTTGAGGCACTTGATAGGAATGTAGTTACCATTCTTTATTTCTGTTTTTGATACATGTTTTTTCTTCTTAAAGAAATCCCTCAAACGTTTTCTGTAATATCAGCTTGATGTTGATAAATTTCTTTAGTTTATTTTTATTTGGGAATCTCTTTATCTGTCCTTCAACTCTAAATGATAGCTTGGCTGGGTAAATTATTCTTGGTTGTAGATACTGGGTTTTCATTATGTCACATAATTTGTGCCAATCCCTTCTGTCCTGCATGGTTTCTTTTGAGAAATCAACTGCCAGTCTTTTGGGTGCTCCCTTCTAGGTAACAAACTGCTTTTCTCTTGCTGCTTTTAAGACTTTCTCTTTGTATTTAACCTTTGGCATTTTAATTATGATATGTGTTGGTTTGGTCCTCTTTGGGTTCTTCTTTCTTGGGACTCTCTGAGCTTCCTGGGGTTGTATGTCTATTTCCTTCACCTGGTTAGGAAAGTTTTCCATCATTATTTCTTCAAGTAGCTTTTTGACATCTCGTTTTCTTTCTGGTGTCCTTATGGAATGGATATTTTTACATTTAATTGTGCCTCATAGGCTCCTTAAATTATTATTATAGTCTTGAGTTCTTTTTTCTTTCCATTCTGATTGAGTGTTCTTGGCTTCCCCATCCTCTATATCAGTGGTTTAATCCTCTTCTTTGTACACTTTTTTGATCCCATCTAACATACTCTTCATCTCAGATAATATGTTGCTCATTTCTGACTGGTTCCCTTTTATAATTTCCATTTCCATTTTATGTTTTTGTTTTCTTTGTTAAAGTTCTCACCGATCCATCTATGCTTCCCCTAAGTTCATTGAGCTTCTATCTTTACAACCAATTCTTTAAACTCTGCATTTGTTAGACTGCTTGACTCCATTATTCCTGGATCTCTGTTCAGTTCTCTCATATGGCTTCTGCTTTTTTGTCTTCCCATTTTGGCTGCCTTTCTTCATGTTTCTCTGCACTAATCGAAGCTTCTAAGTCTCCTGGTCTTATTATTGTAGCTTTGTGTTGTCTAGTGGCACAGTCCTGAGAGTGGTTCAGCTGCAGGGCAAGTTTAGCCCCCAGCTTTACTCTTCCAAGACCACATGTTAAGATTCAGTAAGCAATCCACAAATGCTGCACTTATAGTTGCCTCGGAAAACCACACCAGAAACCAAAGCCACATGCCACTAGTGTGTCTTGACTCTACTCACTAAGGAGCACCTTACTTGCTGAAGATACACCTGGAGGTGGATTAGGTGGGGCTGCAAGTTGAGGGAGGTGGAGTTTCAAGGAATCCTTTGGACTGAGTGACCTGTTATCCAGTATGATGACATCTCACTGGAAGACAGCACATGTGACAGCACACTGGAAGTGGGGAGGCCTCTACAGAGAAACAATGGATACTGCTGGCACTTCTGTCTGGGAGAGAGCCTCACCTCCAGTCCTCACCCTGACAACTCAGTGTCTCCCTGTAAATACCTATTGCCCCCTACACAGCCAACCTAGTGCTGGTGCTCAGAGTGAGAATGTCTACCACCCAAAAGTCCGCTCACAGACATGGCTCCTTTAAGAAGTATCTACTGCTGCCAGCTGCCAATGCTATGGCCTCTGTCCTACTCAGCTACTCGGGATTGGGCAGCCTAGTATCCTTGCCACTTCCTGCCTTCTATTGTTGCAGGGAAATTTCTCATTTATCTCCCTAGTTATAGGGCTTGTTCATCTAGAGACCAGGTGACTTTTCTTGATATTTGCTCTGTGGTTCTGTCACATTTTGATTTGGTCACAACATGGATGATCAAATCCTCTACCATCTATGCCAGTTTTTTCCTCCCCTGTTACATTTATTTTTGTTTTTATTTATTTATTTTTTGCTGTTCTAATTGGTTGTTTTCTTCTATTTTTTTCTTCCAAATTGCTGATTTCATCCTCTGCTTCATCTAAGCTATTGTCAATTTCATCTAGTGTATTCTTCATTTCAGCTACTCTATTTTTTATTTTTCACTGTTTTTTTTATGGTTTCTGTTTTTTATATTTTCTATGCTTACTATCTCTGTTGAAGTCCTCACTGAGATCATTTATTCTTCTTTTATATTCATTGATCATACTTATAACCAGTGCTTTGAATTCTGTCTTTGGTACATTGCTTGCCTTCATTTCATTTAGTTCTTTTTTCTAGAGTTTTCTCCTGTTGTTTCATGTGTAATATCTTCATTTTCTCATTTTAGTTGCCTTTCTTTTTATTTATATGTATTAGGTAGATTTGTCACATCTACCTCTTCTGACCAGGTGGCCTTATGCAATAGGTGCCCTTGTGGCCCAGTCTACCTGATCATCTGTGCTGGCAGCTCCAGGGGTGTCCCTTGTGTTATTTTTGTGCCTCTCCTATTGTAGTTAAGCCTTGGTTGATGTTAGCATGTCAGTGGATGGGACCGACCCTCAGGCTAACTGTGAGGATTGGCCATGCCCACAGAATATAAACTGCTGTGTATGATTTACCCCATGGCATGTTATTTATCCCAGCACACTCATGTACCTGTTGAGACCACCTTTTGAGGGTGCCACTTATGGGGCAAATCTGGTGGTGCTCTGTTGTGGTCTCTGATGCTGGCTTCCTGGTGTGTTGGTTTTGTGGTCTCTTTGGAGGGGCTCCCATGCAGTAAAAGGTCAGGGCTGCCTGCAATCACCTGGGGCTACCTGGTAGGAACTACAAAGCTTTTCTCAGGTGGTTGCTGTCTGTGCGGAACCTGGAGGCAAATGTGAGACCACACTGTGAATTGAGACTTGCTGCCACTACTACTGGACCTGGGGCAGCTCAGAAAAATGTTCCAGGCACCCCTTAGGCATGAGTCTTCCTGCTGACTGCCCATAAGACACAGTAGCTCAAAGAGTCTTTAGGTGGTGAGTTTGGTGGGGCAGGGATCCAGGGAGTCACCAGGGTAAAGTGAGTGGATTTAACCTGACCAATGCAGATTCAGGTTTGGTGCCAGTTGTGATCTTGTGTCCTCTTGCAAAAGTCTCAGATCATAGCAAAGCCACCATACACTTGGGCTTGCAGACACTGGAGATTTGTTCAATAGATACTGCATCTCAGGATGAGGTTAGTTGCCTGCCACCGAGATTGTCTCTAGAGGCGCGTGAGCTGAAGTCTATTGATTGTTGCTAAAAGAGCTTCCTGCAGAGAGGTTTGGGTGGTGCAGGTTACCCAGTCATGAATACATCTCTGGTAATTAATGAGTTATATGGGGTAGGGTCTCAGGAAGTCACCTGGGTAAAGTGATTATATTTCACAAGACCAATGCAGATTCAGATTTGGTGCTAGTGTTGAGCCTTAGGCCTCCTACAAATGTCTCATCACATTGAGGCCAGCCACCACCTACCTTAGACCCCAGAAAACTGTTCCAGAGACACTGCGACTCAGGCCAGCACTGGCCATTTGCCACCAGAAGCTTCCCCAGAGGTGCATTAGCACAGGACTGTGGATTGCTGTTGTATATGTCCCCTATGCTCAGGGTGGCACTGGCTGCTGGGTAACTAGCCCGCCTGTGCAATTTGTGAGCTGAGGGACACATGGCCTTAGGGAGCCACTGACTAAAATGAGCTGATCTCAGCAGGCTAATGCAGATTCAGATTTGGCTGTGTGCGGGAAGAGCTCAACACAGGTAAAATGGCACCTACCTGTAGAGTGACTACACAGGATGGGGTGCCAAAAAGAGAAAATGGTGGCTGTCCCTCTAGCCCTTGCCTTGAAGACACACAACTCAATCTTTCCCTGTGTGTCTCTGGCACCTTCTGAGCTGCTAACCCTCTGCCAGAGCCCAGCATGAGTGTCGGCGAGTGAGTGAGTCTGTGCATGAGCCTTTTAAGAGGATGTTTGAATTTCCAGGTTCCTCCCACCTCACCTAGATGGCCAGAGTCCTCACTGATTTTTACAGTCAGATTTTGTAAGGACTCCTCTTCCTAGGACTGGGAACCTGAGCTAAGGAGTCCCTGTGTGGGGCTGAGGCTCCTCATTCTTCCAGGGCCAACTCACTGCTCATCTCTGCCCTTCCTAACAGTCTCAAAGTGGTGTCTTCTTCACATCTTCCATTACAGGTAATATGTTCAGCTAGTTCTCCAAGTGGATTACTTATAATTTAGTTGTAACTTTAATGTGGCCTTGGGAGAAATTGAGCTGCATTTACCTAGCCCACCATCTTCAAGCTAATTAACATTTTCATCACTTCGCAGTTACTGTTTTATGTGTATGTGTATGTGGGAGAACACTTGAGGTCTACCTTTTTAGAAAATGTTAAATATATAATAATGTTTTATTAATAATAGTAACCATGATGTATTTCTATATTGAGAATTTTTACAGTAGAATATTAGTTATTCAGCTTTTATGTTGAACTGTCATTCTTATGCTCCATCTTCTCATATTAATGAACAATGCACGACTCTCAACTTGTGCAGAATCAACATTTTTAATATCTTGAAGTTCTGTAAATACTTCTCACTTCATTTGTATTTTTCTTTATGCATTTTATATCCCTCAAAACTATTGTGTACATTTTTGTTATTTATTCTGTTGGATTAAAATATTCCTGATATTTTATACTTTGTTACTCTAATGTATAAAACATTTTTCCTGTTATATATTTTTTGTGTTTACTGATATAAAGAAATCTACTGATTGATGTATGTTAATCCTGAATCCAAGAATGGCATTTACTGCTTTAGGATTCTTTATTGCAAAGAAAATATTACTTTCAGGCATTTCTTAGTCCCCCTTTTCTTAATTTGATTAATTGAATCTTTGTGTATGTACATACATAAGATGAATACGTGTCTTTTTCTTTTGTATTTTGCTGCCGGAGATAACCAACATCTTATATGTTTTTGTTAAACATTTCTTGCATTTTTGTATTTTTAATGTTCCTCATATCTATATCCATAGATGCATCATACAATTCTGCATGTCTTGTTTTTTTTTTTTTCTTTCAAGGCCCTGTTTGTAAAATTATTTCATTTCAATACATGAAGCTATCTTTTTTCAAGTTTAAGAAAGTACAGGATTTCCTCTTTTGCAAAAATTAAAATCAGCATTGTTCAGTTCTATATTCTCCTTTGAACATGTACTCAATTTTACCTAGAATATTGATTGGAAGTGGAATTGTTTTTCTTTTTGAATTTTATCAATACTTGAAAATTTCTCCCCAAAGTAACTACTATAACTTACATTGTTGACAGAAACATTTGAATTTCCGTTGTTCTCTATTCTTACAAAAACTGAATTCTGATAAACTTAAATTTTTGCAATCCATGGCACATCTAAGGGTCTGGGTACATCTTTTACTCTTGGGTAAGTGATACTTTGTGTCATTGTTGTAAATAATTGTTCCTTCATAATTTCATTCTATTTGCTGAAATATGAAATAAATTTTTATTATATTGGTTTATATCTAGCAACATCACTAAATTCAATTTATAATTACCTATATATAACATTAACATTTTACATCTTACTAAAATTTTAAAAACAGATCAAAAGATTGTTGTGGAGATGGTTAGGAAGAAGAGTCAGAGTCTGGAAATGCTTTTACTAATATGGATTAGGGAGAGGAGGATTGGCAATGCTAGCATCCCCCACCCGTCTCCATGTCCTTTTATTAAGTTCTACAATAATGCTGGCTTTGTAATTAAGCAATTGTTACTCTAAGGTCAGTAGATATTAGCTAGATATAAACTATAGCTAACTCCCAGATCCAGTCTTAAAGCCACCTCTGTGTTCTCAGCTATCTCCTCTTAAGTATCTTTTCTTGTTCTAGTCACTGTGTTATCCTTATCCCTAGAGCAAGACGTCCCAGAAAAGGTCAGGCATGTGCGCCCTCCCTGCAATGTGTCCTTGTGTGCAAGTCCACATCTATTAGGTCAGGCGTGTGCACCTTCCCTGCAATGTGTCCTTATGTAAGTCCACATGTATTAGGTCAGGCATGTGCGCCTTCCCTGTAATGTGTCCTTGTGCAAGTCCACATCTATTAGGTCAGGCGTGTGTGCCTTCCCTGCAATGAGTCCTTGTGTAAGTCCACATGTGCTTCTGATGATGGTGTTGCTCCAAGCACTAGGCATCCTGCCAGAACTGCAGGCATTTCTCACAACAACAGATTATCTCAATTTTTCAATACCTAATAAAGAAAATGTAGAAGAGCGACATCACCAACATGGCAACACAGGTCATTCCTGACTTTGCCTGTCTAATCGGAAAAGCAATTAACAACTATTCATGGACAACACAACAGTGTGAGCATCCTAGAACACAGGGCTGAAGCTAAAGCACCCGCTGCACCAGGTAGGCTAAGACAAGTTATGTTAGAAAGGTAAGATAAATTGCCACACTAGCCCACATTGTCCCTCCCCCAAGCTGGCACAGCAATGCACAAAGAGGTCTTCTTGGAGCCTTCAGTGGGAAAAGAGAATCTAGGAGTGATATCCAGAACCCCCTCAGCATTGTGGGTTACTTTTTGGGAGCCCCTACTCCAGTTTTACCCCACAGATATTGCAGGAAAATCTGTGGTGCTAAAGCAATAAGAACCTACTTGTAGTCCTGAGAACCAGGACTAGGATCTTGGCAGACCAAGTTCTTACCTATCCAGCCGTTTTTCTACCTGCATAAATAAGTCAGGGCTGCAGCCTCAGTAGGGACCTCAAACAGGTGCAGGTCTGCCTGATTAAGTTCCTCAAGTGGCGAGTTTCATGGCTCTGGAAACTTGTCTGCCCATATCCAGGCAGAAGAGCTGAGTGATAGGCCCACCTGCTGTGGAGTTTGGGTCTCAGACCCAACTGACAGACAGAGACAGCAAGAATACCTGTAACCTGCATAACCTAGCAATTTCTCAGCCTGAACAGGGAACCTCACCAGAGAATACAGGAAGCTGTGAAGCCCAACAAACAGGCCTGTTTAATGTGCCACTTAAACAGAGAGCACAGTCCATGACTTTTCCTGTCTGCAGAGCAAAACCAGTGGCCCTACATGACCAGGATATGCAGTGCACAATTTGCCTGATTGAGGTCCACATATAATGAGCTGTTCAGGCCACAAGTCCTGTCCTGCTGTCCTGCAAAAACGGAGAAAATAATTCATAGTCTCACCTACTGCTCAGTATAGTACTCAGTCTCTGCCACCTTATCGGGAAACCCAGGCAACCAAGGAGCCCATCGTATAGCCTCACTTGGGCAGGGAACTAAGCCAGCAATCTTATTCAGCTGTTCCCTGGTGGTGGCACACCCACTGCCCTAAACCACAGAGCTTGAACTGTTGCCTTACCCAAAAACAAACCATGATAACAGAACCCATCTGTGCAAGTGCATGACCAGTAGACACATCAAGAAACCCAAGTGAGTTGCCTGGTAACAAAATGTCTTCACCAAAGAAAAATGGAAAAATAAAATAGGTGTCTGCTTACTCAAATGTGCAATGTAAGAAATCAAGGATTAAAAAAAAATTCAAGTCAATATGACATCACCAAAGGAAACCTATAAAGCTCTTATAACTGACCCAAAGAGACAAGGATCTACGGACTGTCAGACAAATAATTCAAGATAATCCCCTTAAAGAAATTTAGTGGTTTATGACAAATGCACATACAGAAAACTAAACAGAATTAAGTAAATAATGCCTGAATAAAGCAAAAGAAAATTCAACAAAGAAATAGAAATTAAAAAAAAATTCCTAGAGTTGAAAAACACAATAACTGAAATAAAGAGTTCATTATGGAGCTTCAATAGCAGACTCAAACAAGCAGAAGAAATAATCAGCGACTGGAGGATAAGATATTTGAATTACTCAATAAGAAAAGAAAAAAGAAAAAATAATAATTAAGAAAGCCTATAGGACTTATATAACACAATAAAAATACAATATTTGCATTATAGGAATTCCAGAAAAAGAAGAGAAAGTAAAAAGGACAGAAAATATTTTTTTAAAAAAGATAGCTGAAAACTTCCCAAACCTGGAGTGAGAACTAGACATCCAGATTCAAATGCACAAAGGACCCTGAACAGGTCAAGAATTTACAGCCATATCCGCTCACATTGTGATTTAATTATCAAAAGTCAAAGGCATCTATGTTGTCACAAATGGCAACATTTCATCTCTTCTTATGGCTAATATTTCATTGTATGCATGTACCACAGTTTCTTTATTCAATCATTTATTGTAAGACACTTCAGTTGCTTCCATCTCCTGGCCACCATGAATAATGCCGCGATGAACATCAGTGTGTAAATATCTTTTCGGTTATGAGTTTTCAAGTCTTTGGGGTAAATACCCAGTAGAAGGATCGCCGAATCATATGGTAGATAAATCCTTTGTGTTTTGAGGAACCTCCATACTGTTTTTAATAGTGGCTGCACCACTTTGCAGTCCCATCAGAAGTATACAAGGAGTTTTTTTTTTTTTCTCTGCATCCTCTCCAACTCTTATTACTTGTCTTGTTGATTATAGCTATTCTAACAGGTGTGAAATGGTATCTCATTGTGGTTTTGCATTTCCATAATAGCTAGCAATGTCGAACATCTTTTCATATGTTTGTTGGCCATTTGTATGTCTTCTTGGAAGAAGTGTATGTTCAAGTCCTCTGCCCATTTTTTGATTGGACCATTTATTCTGTTGTTATTGAGTCATATGAGTTCTTTGTATATTTTGGATATTAGGCTTTTATCAGAGACATTGCTTACAAATATATTTTCCCATTCGAATGGTTGTCTCTTTACCTTGTTGATGGTTTCTCTTATTGTGCAGAAGCTTTTTAGTTTGATGTAGTCCCATTCCTTTATTTTTGCTTCTACTCCCCTTGCCTTTGAGGTCACATTCATAAAATCCTCTTTAAATCCCAGGTCCATGAATTTGGTTCTTAAGCTGTCTTCTATGCAATTTATTGTTTCAGGTCTTATATTCAGATCCTTAACCGAATTTGAGTTAATTTTGGTGTGTGGTGATAATTAGTCTAGTTTCAATCCTTTTCAGGTGGTGACACAAAGAAATCTAACTATGGGAGGTGAACACACAGTGCAATATATATATTATATTATAATATATGCAATATTAACATATAATATAGATATTACTATTAAATTGTATACCTGAAACTTACTGGATTTCATTAACCAATGTCACCATAAAAAATAAAATAAAATAAAATAAATTACAGTAAAAAGAAGTCAAACGCAAATACGGAAATTTAAAAGCAGCAAAAGACAAGTTACATACAAGAAAGCTCCATAAAACTATAGGAAGATATCTCAAAAGACAATTTTAGGTCAGAAAAGAATGGAATCACGTTCAAGAGGAAGGTACCGTACGGAGGAAGGAGCATTAAGGTACAGAGCAAGAAGCAGGCGTTAGGAGGACGGGTCCCCTTTTTCTGGCACTAGGGTGCCAAGGCTGCTCCCGGAGTTCCTTGAAGCAAGTGTGAGGGGTTGACTTTACTCCGAGAGTGTGGGGACGAGGCAGACAGAGGCTGCGGAGGGTACCAGCAAGCTGCCAGGGAGGCGTCCTCCTCTCCACCCCCGAATTCGGGCTCGGCAGCCTAGGCCTGGAAGATGCGCATTCAGGCCACCGGGCAGTGCCTGGGCGCTCCCAGACCGCAAACTGCTCAGTCTGGCTCAGAAGGGCGGCTGCCTCGCCCCGGCCTCGGTGGCAGGAGCGCCGGGCAGGGACCGGGCCCCCTTACGGGAGTGAGCGCACCGCCCCTCATGGATGAGGCAGGAGCCGGTGGCCTCCATTGGTCGGGCTGATGGACCAGTCCCCAAAGGCTGCGGGGGAAGGTGGAGGCAGTGAGAGCAGGACTCCAAGGCAGACCCGTGGCTCTGCGGGACCGAGTCAGATTTGGCCCCCGATGCACCGCATGCACGGCCGGCGCCCCTCAGCTGCCCAGGGAAGCCATCTCGGAGGATCTGACATGCGTCCTCTCCTTGGGGCTGGAAGGAAAGTGCGCGAACCCCCCGAGCCAGATGCAGCCTCTTCCCACCACCGACCACGACCACCGTGACCCACTTCAGCAAGGCTCTGCCTGTGGCCTCTCGGCGGAGGTCAAGAACAAGATTGCTTCCAAGTGTGATTATCAGGCAGAAGATCTTCGCAATTGGATAGAAGTGACAGGCATGAGCGCTGGCACTAGCTTGCACCTGGGCTTAAAAAATGGCACAGTCTTCTGAGAACTCATAAACAAGCTGCAGCAAGGCTCACCGAGGAAGGTCAACGAGTCATCATTAAACTGGCCTTACTTGGAGAATATTGGCAACTTTATTCAAGCTATTCAGGTTGAGGATATGAAACTGCATGACATATTTGAAGCAAATGATATTTTTGAGAGCGGAAACATGAAGCAGGTTCAGACTAATCTGGTATCTTCAGCAGGCCTGGGTAACACAAAAGGCTTTTGTACAATCATTGACATTGGAGTAAAGTATGAAGAAAAACAAGACGTTTTGATGAAGGAAAATTAACAGCTGGCCAAAGAATAATTGGTTTTCAGATGGGAACCAACACATGCTCCAGCTAGGGGGGTATGACAGCCCGTTGGACCAGAGGGCATCTTTATGATCCCAAAATGCAAACTGACAAACCTTCTGACCATGGTTAGTCTGAAGATGGGCTCCAGCAAAGGAGCCAGCCAGGTGAGGATGTTAGTGCCAGGCACCAGAAGAGACATCTACCATCAGAAGCTAACTGGCAACCAGTGGACAACTTGATATTTCTCTATAGATGGGCAACAAAAAAAGTCACTTCTCAGAAAAGGATAAGTGTGAATGAGCTTGGAAGGCGAGTCTATGATCCCAAATATCGTGCTGCTCCATCAGAACCTGTCATTCACAACAGAAGCCAAGGAACAGGAACAAATGAGTTGCAAATCAGTGATAGCGATTACTGGAAGAATGCCCAGATGAACAGCATGGCGAGTACCAAGAGGACTACCCCAGAGATTACCAGTGTGATGACAAAGGCAATGATGGTTAGATTCTCAGAGAGGAGCTCAGTGTTAGCCCATTGTTTTTATTCAGTGAGACCCAAACTAAACCTAAACCTGAGTAATTTTTATCTTGTCTTCCTCAAACACTATTATGCTTATTGTACCTAAAGGGAATATTGCCTTACATACATTCCTTTTTCTATCTCTTTCCTAAACAGTTGCCTTTTTAGTGCCATATAGTTAAATCTTCCAGCATAACCATAATTCACATATGAAGTAAAAAGGAATACTGAGAGAGAGAGATACTCCTGTACAGTCAATTCTTTCCATATGGATCTATACTTTTTTACAATCTTCTACTTAAATTGCTGTTTTCAAACAATAGGAAGCCATATATATATATATATATATATATATATAGAGAGAGAGAGAGAGAGAGAGAGAGAGAGAGAGAGAGTTTAATGTCTATTTTCTAAGGAGTATTTGCCAACTGACTTTAAGATGCATTATTTTTTAAAGAAATTTACATATCAAAGATTTTACAGTACCATTTGCTAGTTTTTAAATAAAGTCATGATCTTTGTGCATTTGTGATCATATGTGTACTCATTCTCTCACTTGAGCTGACAATATATTTTCAGAGTGATGTTTGGAAAGGAGAGTGTACAGCATTGGCCTGTAGGCATGTAGGGTGGTGTATGTATTCTTCCTGTTTGTGCCAATTTTGATGTAGAGTTGAGATCAACTGTATTTATTGCTGCATTTCTCAGCATAAACTTATCCCATTGTATATTTTACAAATATTTTTTAAACATTAAAAAAAGATATAAAGAGAACCACATGAAGACAGATAGGATAGCAGAGGAAGAGGAAGCTGGGTAGAAAAGCCCCATAATACCTGGCTTTTAAAACCAGTGGGCTTATGTCTGTGGGAGCCAAGGCCAGCAGTAAACCAAGTTCACACTCTCTCTAGGTCCCAAGGCAGAAGCAGCCATTTGAAAAACACCTGGATCATAAGTGAAGGTAATACATTGACTGATTTTAAGGCAAGTGCTAGAGGACAGGGATCTGGTGGGAGTTTCTTCAGGAACAGAAGTGCTGGTGGGTGCTATTTGTTTATTCTCCATCCAACTATCTGGTCTGATACTGGCAGACACTGTGTTTGACATGCTTCATTACCCTGTAGCATTGCCCTGAGGACACACCCTGGCTGGCACCCCTCCTAAATGGCTCCTGCCTTGCAATATCCAGTGGGTGGCCTCAGCCAACACTGGTGCTCCTCCAAAGTGGCTCCATCTTGCTACACCTCGTGTCAATAACACACAACAGTGAGTGCAACAGTTAAGGCTGGGCCTCACGGTCCTGCCGCCAGTGCACTAACAGCAGTTGCAGTCAAACCGACTAGCCAGCTGTATCAGGGGTGCTGCCCTGCACAGTAGTGTACCTGCAATAGTGTGTCCAGGCCTTACAGCCAGTAGGGCCAGGAAATAACATTGCCTGCCAGTGCATCCATAGCAGTTGTGGCCCGGTCACAACAGAAAGCCACACTAATCCAAACAGTGAACACCTCTGGAGCACCTGATTCTGGTGACCAGTGGGATTTGCATCCCTGGGCCCCACATGACACCTTTTACATAAGGCCACTTTTTCAATAGCAGGAGATGTAGTTGATCTACTTAAGACATAGAAACAAAGAGGCAAAATGAAGAGAAAAAGAATATGTTCAAAAAAATGCAAAATGAAATCTCAGAAAAAGAACTGAATGAATGGAGGTAAGCTGTCAACTACATAAACAGTTCAAAGTAATGGTCATAAAGATACCCATTAACCTAGCAGAACAGTGGGTCAATTCAGCGAGGATTTCAACAAAGAGATAAATAATGTGAAAAAGAACCAATCAGAACTGAAGAATGTAACAACTGAAATGAAAAGTACACTAGAGGGAATCAATAGCAGATAGATAATGCAGTAGAATGGATCAGTGGTCAGGAAGACAGGAAAGTGGAAATCATCCAACTGGAAAAGCAAAATGAAAAAAAGATTTTAAAAAAATGAGACTAGCATAAGGAACCCCTGGGACAACATCAAACATACTGACATTTGTATCAAAAGAGTCCCAGAAGGAGAAAAGAGAAAGGAACAGAAAATCTATTTGAGGAAATGATGGCTAAAATTTTCCTAACCTAGTGAAAGAAACAGAAATCCAAAGTTCTCAAACAAGATGAATGCATAGAGACATAGGGTGACTAAATAGATAAAAGATCAAGACTCTTACGAAAGCTGCCTACAAGAGATTCACTTCAGATCTAAAGACACACACATATTGAAAGTACAGGGGTGAAAAATATTTCATGCAAAAAAAATGAAAAAAAAAGGCTAGAGTAGCAATACTTATATCAGACAAAATAGACTTTAAAACAAAGAATGTAACAAGAGATGAGGGTATGACATAATGATAAAAGGATCAGTCCAACTAGAGGACATAATACTTGTTAACATCTGTGCATCCAACATAGGAGCACCTCAGATAATATTTACAAACATAAGTAGAGAGATTGACAGTAATACAATAATACTAAGAGATTTAAATACTCCACTTATATCAATGGATAGATCATTCAGACAAAAATCAATAAGGAAATATTGGCTTTAAGTGACACATTAGATCAATGGATTTAATAGATATATACAGAACATTCTATTTAAAAACAATAGAATACACATTCTTTTGAAGTGCATTTTTCAGGATATATCACATGTTAGGCCACAAAACAAGTCTCAATAAATTTAAGAAGCTTGAAATCATATCAAGCATCTTTTCTTAACATAATAATATGAAACTAGAAATTAGTTATAAAAGAAAAACTGACAAAAACACACTCAGAGACTGAATAACATGCTACTAAACCACCAATGGGTCCAGTGAAGTAATCAAAAAGGAAATCAAAAATACTTTGAGACAAATGAAAATGGAAACAATATTGCAAAATCATGGGATGTAGAAAATCCCTTTCTAAGGAAAGCTTATAGTAATACAAGACTACTTCAAGAAACAAGAAAAATCTCAAATAATCTAACTTTACACCTAAAGGAATTAGAGCTAAGAACAAAACAAAAAAAGAAAGAAAGAAAGAAAGAAAGAAAGAAAGAAAGAAAGAAAGAAAGAAAGAAAGAAAGAAAAGCCCAAAGTTAGTAGAAGAAAGAATATAATAAAGACCAGAGAAGAAGTAAATAAAATTGAGTTTGGATACTTCACTCTTCCCGGTTTCAAATTATACTATAAAGCTGTAGTAATCAAAACAGTATGGCACTGCAAAAACACATAAATAAATGAAACAGAATAAAGCACTCAGAAATAAATCCACATTTTTATAATCAACTAAACTTACAACAAATGAGTCAAGAATGTACAATGAGGAAGTCTTCAATAAATGATGTTGGAAAAACTGAACATCTATATGCAAAGATATAAAACTGGACCATCCTCTTACACCATATACAAAAATACTCAAAATGGATTAAAGATTTAAATATAAGACCTGAAACCATAAAACTCCTAGAAAAAAAAGTAGGCAGTAAACTCTTTGAAGTTGGTTAGAAACATATTTTTGGATGTATCTTCTTGGGCAAGGGTAACAAAATGAAAAATAAACAAATGAAACTACATTAGACCAAAAGTTTTTTTGCACAGTAAAGGAAACCACCAACAAAATGAAAAGACAACCTACTGACTGAGGGAAGATATTTGCAAATGATATGTCTGATAAAGGATTAATATCCAAAATATATAAAGACTTTATACAACTCAATCTCAGAAAAACAAATAATTCAATTCAAAAGTGGGCAGAGACCTAAATAGATATTTCTTCAAAGAAGACATGCAGATGGTGAACAGACACATGAAAAAGTGCTCAAAATTACCAATCATCAGGGAAATGCAGGTAAAAACCACAATGAGACATCACTCACACCTGTCAGAATTGCCACTGTCACAAAGAAATGACAAGTATTGGTGAGGTTGTGGAGAAAAGAGAACCCTCATGCACTGTTGGTAAGATTGCAAATTGACACATCCACTATGGACAATACAATGGTGTTTCCTCAACAAATTAAATATAGAACTACCATATACAATTGATCAATTCCAGTTCTGAGAATTTATCCTAAGAAAATAAAAAAACTAATTATATATATGGCACCTAGTTGTCCATCGATAGATAAATGGATAAAGAAGAGGTGGATATAGTACAATGGAATATTACTCAGCCATAAAGAAGAATAAAATCTTAGCATTTATGACTACATGGATGGAACATGGATGGTTAAGTGGAATAAGTCATAGAAAGACAAGTACTGTATCATTTCACTTATACGTGGAATCTAAATTAACAAATGAACAAACAAAACAAAACAGGCTCATAGATAAAGAGAACAAACTGATATTTTCCAGAGGGTTGGGTGGTGGGCAGAATGGGCAAAAAAGGTGAAGAGAATTAAGAGCTGCAAACTTATAGTTACAACATAACTATAGTCACAGGGATGTAGAGTACAACACAGGGAATGAAGTCAGTAATATCACAATGACTTTGTACAGTGACAGATGAGTACTAGACTTCTCGTGGTGATCACATCATAGGTTATGTAAATGTTAGCTCACTTGGATGTACACCAGGAACTAAGACAGTATTGTAGATCATCTATACTTTAATTAAAAAGAGCTTTACACTCCAGACTTAAAAAAAAGAAAAAAAAATACTGTCAACGCAGAATAATATTATACCCAGTAAGTTGCCTTTCAGAAATAAAGTAAAGAAAGACTTTATTGAACAAACAAGACCTGAAAAAATTCATCACCACTAGATATGCCTTACAAATATGTCAAAGTTCTTGGGGTGGAAATAAAACAACGCTAATTAACATTATAAAAACATAAGAAGACCGTGTAAAACTCACTGGTAATGGAAAATATATAGTCAAATGTACATTCTGTAATACGTTAATGATAGTGCATAGTTCATTTACAACTCTAGGTTAAAAGTTCAAATAACAAAGGTAGGAAAATAACTAAAATGAAAATAATCTGTTAATTGTTACCCAATATAAAGAATAAGTAGATTGTATCATCAATAACCTAAAATGAGAGGAGAGAAGCAGAATATAAAGCTTAGAAATTCTATTAAACTTAAGTTGTTATTGATTTAAAATGAAATGTTATAATTTTAAGATGTAAGCCTTGTGGTAACCCAGAGTGAATAACCTATAGTAATTACACAAAAGCATACGATAAAGAAGTCAAACAAGACTGATATCTCAAGGTATCAAAACATAGAAGCAGACAATAGAATAAGTAACAAGAAATAATATCTACAAAACAACCAGAAAACTTTAACAAAATGGTAATAGTTAAGTCCTTCATTATCAACATTTACTTTGATTGTAAATGGATTAAATTATTCATAAAAAACCAAGGACAGTTGACATGTATATTAAAAAATCAAACAAACAAACAAACCAAAAAAACCATGATCCAGTGATATGTTCCCTTATATAAACTAGAATAAAAGAATGCATACACTAGGCCCTTTCTATCCATGGATTCCCAACTATGAATCAAAAACACTGTTTTTGTTGTTATGTGAGATTGGTTCAATTTGCAGATGTGAAACCCAGGGACCTGAAGGGCCGACTGAATATTTATTGAAAAAAAATCCACATATAAGTGGACCTGCGTAGTTAAACATTGTGTTGTTCAAGAGTCAACTGTACATATGTATGTGTGTGTTTTAAAAAGCCATTAATATTAACAAGAAAATAATACAAAATCATAAGCACTTATTTTATGGAAAAGGACACAAGGGGCCAATAAAGATCTGAAATAGATGAGATTTCAACAATGGGATTTCTCCTCCATTCAAGTAAAAAATAAATAAATAATAAAAGATTCAGACAATATCAAGTGTTGGTGAATGTGTTCAGGGTTGTACCATTTAACACTACTGATCAGAATGTACACAGATATGACGATTTTAGTGAAGAGATGGAAAAACACGCATACTGCACATTCACATTGAAAGCCCCACTTTCTATTGCTAGGTGTACTCCCCAAGGAAATTCTTACAGTTTTAAGAAGTCATATAAAGAAATGTTCAAAAACTTGTTCTTTGTAGCAGAAATATAAAAATCCTAAAGTTTCATCTACAAGTGTGTTAATAAATAATGTGTAATATTCAAACAATAAAATATTTTACAATAGCCCAAATCAATAAACTCTAGGAATCTGAAATTTATAAAATTAATCTTACTAACATAATAGCATAAAAAATTTCAGAGAAGTTACAGAATAGTGCACAATATCTTTTTAGAGAAAAAAGGTAAAGTATTAAAGAGTTAAAATAAACGATGTTTAATGTTTACATTGAGATGAGATAAAACTAAAGGAAAGAGTATGAGTGTGCTGAATACTGGGTTCGTTCCTGTGGTAGGTGTAGGAAAACGAGGCAAAGGGAGAACACATTTTAAATGTAAATTGCTGTTCAGTTCCTAGATTTTATATCGGTTGGCAGTTTAGGGTGTTTTTTAAAGATCAACGACAAACAACCAAAATTTTATAATAAATAGAAAGAAAAAAGGATCATGCTCACCACCAAAATTTATATAGTTGAGAGAGACACTTTAGAGAAGACTCAAATAAATGTTCACGTATTAATATACTAAAATCATTTGATTTAAATTATTCCCCAAATTATCAAATGATTCAGTTTAATCAGAAACAAAATCTAAAAAGGCAGGTATTGTGTGTAATTAAAATTATATATGTATATATACATACACACACACACACACACACACACACATACATGTAAAGGCCAAGAAGAGATAAAACGATCTTGAAGAGATAGAAATTTGCAAAAACTTCTATAACTGGAATTAAAGCAAATAACACTAATCAGAATAAGGGACAGATAAATTTCAAAAACTTTCAAAAGACTTATTCCGTGGATTCCCCAGAAGCACAGCCTCAGGCAATGATTCAAGCATCACTTTTTATTGTGAATTGTCATTCCATGGAAGTAGCATTTAGAAAAATATAGTGAGCAGAAAAGTATGGAGGGAAAACGTGAGTCTGTCAGCAGGGGCATCTAATAAATGCAACTGATGGCTCAGCCTCATAGAACCATCTTCTGAAACCCATATAAACTGGCCAGTTCTATCAGTTGGTGCCTGTCTTCCATATTGTATCATTTTTCCCTAACGGAAATTATCTTCATTCTTTCACCCTGCAGAAGGAGGGCATAGATACAGGGCACAAGCAGAGCATACAGAGGAGCTGATCAGCATGTAGCTTGGCTGGAGGGGAGCACAGGGCTCAAAAGCCTTGGTGGCCAATGAGATGAGAGGGTCAGGTGACCAATGGGCTGAGAGTTTCAGAGGCTGAAGATGAGAGGAGTTGAGTGTGTTTCCCCCTTGACCAAGCCATACTTGCCCTTATGCAACAGTAACCATAAACTAAGTATAAGGTAAAATTTAGTCTGTTTCAGTACAAACACTATAGCCAGCAAGGCATCTGCAGTTGATGCATTTCTGACTGAAATCTTCTCCACCATACTGCCATCAATGGGGGCCAGCTGAGGCTTGGGGGTGGCTTGACTAGTGAATTGAGCAGGACTCAGGATATCTGTGTCCCTACATTCTTGATGGTTGTGTGAATCCTAGTGATTCCTCTTAAAATGCAGCATCACTTCTAATTCGCTCACCCACTTGGGGAGTGGGGTGTAGGGGCAGTGTCCACTTTCTCTTCCATGTCAGAATGACCCTGACTCCACAGTACAGGAAATCAATGAGTGGACACTGCTGATTTTTATCACTGTATTACTTTCATGTTGTGGGAAAACAGCCACTGGCCCAGTGGGGATGGATCAGAACTAATGCTCCACCTATCACCTGGCCTCCAAAGGTTTCTACTCAGACCAGAGGACAAGGGTGATCTTTAAAATCTTTGATATTGATGATGGCTCAGACAGTGTAGCTAACCACATTTAACAAGGTTAGATACTACAATTTCTCCAATGCATTAACTTTAAACAGTGGTGACAGAAATATCTGGGAAATGAGGTGAGAAATATTTATTCTTTATATATTTGGTGAACTCACAGTACTTCCTGGAAGAAATGTTTAAATGATGCACTCTGGATCCTGAATTGTCAGATCCTTAACCTGGGTAGAGACTTTGATATTCAACTTTGGTTGATGTTTTCCTTCTGCTTGACAGATATATAGGGTTTTTTGGGGGGGGGGAGTATACTTACTAAGCAACACTCTTGCAAGCTGTTTATCTGTCTTGTTATGACTACTGTACATCCCTGTGGGTCTGGATTGTCTAGATACCATTTGTTTCTTAACTCTCACTATGGAATTATACCCACTTTTCCACTGCCACATGCTCTAGCATTCCAGAGCAACATCACACCCAGTCACCATGGCATCCACCCTCACCTCCAGTTGTTAACTTTGCCTTTGGATATGTACAACCATCAAGTTTCTCAAAGAGGGGGTTATCACCTCAGCAGAGACTTCTTTATGGCCACAGTAAAGAGGGGTCCTTCTGTGCTATCCTAAGGTACACAGTCAGTGGTAGGGGGTCTGGAATCACATGGGAAATCTGTCTAATATCCCCAGTAACCCAAGCCTTCTGACCTTCCCTCAGTACACTCCCAAAGCAATTTTGTCATCTCCATGACATTTACTTTAGTCATTCTTATTGTCAAGCTCCTAGTACCTTCTGGGTTCACACAAAAATATTGTATTTTGTCATGGTGAGTGTCCCCATGTAAATAATTATTCCCTAAAGAGACATATGCTATGGTTCCTCCCAGGCCAATGTAATCAAGAGCCGTTGCCATGTGTGGTACCCAAGTTTCTGGCTGCACGTTCTAGTAATATCTAGATATAGATGTAAGACAGGGCAAATTCCCCTAAGTAAGGGGAGACCAAGCCCTGCACTGGGTTCTTGTGGAGAGCATAGAAAGAATTCAAGCACAAGCCAAAGTTCAAGTCAAAAGTTTATTAGAGAAGGGGCAACACTTCACAGAGTGTCATCTCTCATGGGCAGAGTGAAAGAGCCTGAGAGAGACTCAGAAAGACAGAGACAATAGAGAGGGATAAGGAGACAGAGTAAAGACACTTACAGGGACTGAGAGAAAGATACTGGGAGGAACAGAGTAAAGACAGTGAGAGGGCCCCTGAGTGTTCAGAGAACCAGTTTATATATTATTCTTTAGTTCCAGTGAGTTACAGTTTAAAGTCTTTGTTTACCCATTTTTCTTTGATGCAGACATACAGTGAGGAAGAATGAGTATGTAGCCTAAAAAGAGAAGAATATGTAGCATGAAAGTACTGCTGCAGTTCCCAGCCTTTAATTCTTAGGTCTCCCATAGTTTTAGTCATATAGAATGAATGATTTTATTTTGTGTGGGGCAGCCACTTAAAGACTGTGTTTTCCAGTTTCCCCTTCACAAATGTGAGGAATGGGTTGTTAGCAATCTCGGTAGAAATTTTCCTTTGTTCTGCAGGTGTCCTCCTGGCTCGGATACAGGGCTGATCAACATATTGTAGTCTCTGACTGTGGCTTGATTAACATTTAGTTATCTTGTCCTCTCCCTACATGAGCCCCTCCTCCCAGAACAGAGGCTGTGCTCTGATCCCTGTCATTGGTTTAGAGCTATGAGAAATACATACGTAAACCTCCAAGTGGATGGAAATATTTTTCTTTGGTAAAGAGTTGGGGTTGCCTCTGGTGCTGGGAAGGGTTCGAACTTATTTTTAAAGATTTTCAGGCTCGTTCCTCTCAATATTTCTGATCCAGGTTTCCGATCTTAGATGTGTCCTATCAGGATTGTGATTGTGATGCACAGGGCCAGTAGAGAATGTGAATCCAGTGTTCATTGCAGGTCCACACTGTTATGGTTGATGTCTGGACCTGATTTTTGGCATAGTCTCATTTTTGCTTAAAGATGAGGGTCTCTCCACAGCTGAAAAGATGACTTTTTGTTTTTTTTGGAATGCCTTAAATTGATGTTCTGAACTTTACATTTTCTTTTTTTCAATACTTAATTATTTTTAACAAGTCAGTTTACTGCAAAATTCTTATGATTTTTTTATTGCCCCACCCCACCCAAGTGCTACAGCTATCACGTATTTAAAATTCTCCTAGTTCATCTACACTTCTTCTATTTTACCCACAAAGTAAATGTCCCCAAATACCATAGGCAACACCATAACAACAGCATTGCCATCCCATCTGGAGTTTTCTTTTAAGAACACTCCTTCTAAAAAACTTCCTCATCATAGAATCCCTAGGAAGTAAATCCCAAGGCAAAGCTTTAGATACTACTACTTAATTAGAAAGAGTAAAGGGAGAAGAGGGATGGGGCAGGGAAGAACAGGGCAGGAACAGAAACATGCATTTGCAACCAGCAACCACCAGATGTCAATCATGGTTTGATTTTATTGGATGACTTTTTGCAAATTCATGTAAAGTTTCTATAGAAGCATTTTACTGGGCAGAAGAAAGCTGAATAAGTTATTTTTGGAATCTCATCTCCTAGTTACATATTTCTGTCTTTCATATGCATGGGCGTCAGGCATGTCCTGTGATTTTGGTTGTCTCAGGATAAAAATGAAAGTCCAACAAATTAAGTAAGAAGAGTGCATGCAATTATGTGATAAAGCAGAATTGCCTTGATCCTGCTGGAAATCTAGTCTCCTGAATACATAGGTAATTTTGACAAAACAAATAAGGTAAAATTAGACACAAACCATGGGATAAAAGAGTAAAATACTTGAATAAGCATTTATTGGAGAGAAAATGGAAATATCAAGTAGATGGCAGAAATGTTGTTCAACCTCAAAAATTATGAAAATTAAAACTACAATGAAATCCCACCAACTCAACTGACTAAAAAAAAAGGCTTATAACATCATGAGTTACTTATAAATCAATAAAATCTCATACTGTATGTCTATAGTGATACAACATATTTTTTAAAACAATTCAATATAATGTAATAAAATTGAATTCATGAATAACCTGAGCTTCTGGATATACCCAATAAAACACTTGTGCACATGGACTCCAGGAACCATATCTGAGACTCTTCCCAGAGAGGGTACCTGTCAAGACGGCAGAGTAGAGAAATGCTGTGCCTGCCTCCTCTCATGGCCACATTTAAATTATAACTAAATTATAAAACAACCATTATCGAGAATCACATGAAGTCTAGCTGAACAGAAGTCCTACTACTAAGGACGTACAGAAGAAGTCACATCAAGACTGGTAGAAAAGGCACAGATGAGAAACAAGGTGGGCCTATTTCCACATGTAGTGGTTGAAAACTGAGGGGCATATCTCAGTGGTCGAAGTCTTCACACCAGTCTCTCTATCCCAGAGCATCTGTGCCTGGAAAAGAAACCTCCACAATATCTGGCTGTGAATATTACCAGGAATTCTGTCCATCCAGATGAGAAAGAGGGTGGCTGGAAACCCAGCTGTCCTCTGAAAGGGCCTGTGCACAGACTTACTAGCTCCCGGATACTCACTTTGTGCTCCATCAGAAGGACAGCAACTCAGGAGATGCCAGAGACATACAGAGACAAACTGAATGGTGTGACTTTAAAGTGAGAGCTGGACAGATGGACAGCCACCATCCTGCCTGTGTTGAGCCCACCTACCACATGGCCAAACCCGAATCTGCATTGGCCTAGTGAACTCTGCTTTTTCCACCCTCATGACTATCTAGAACCCTGCCCTCCCAACCTGAGCACCACCTGAAGCTCTTTTAGCTGCCAACAGCCAGTGTTAGCTCACACTATACTCTTTATTGGACAATGAATAGCCTCAGTGTTTCCTTAGCCTTTAACACAATGGCCCCAGATTCAGCACTGGCACAAAATCTGAATATGCGCTAATGTGATGAATGCCACTTGCTCCATCCTGGTGACTTCCTGAGATCCCACCTCAATCAACTCTTAAACCATCCAAGACCCTTTCAGCAGCTGAGCTGTACAGACAGATTTCAGGGCTCAGGGTTCCCTGGGCTTTTGCTGAGCTTCCCCAGCCCTAGTAATGCTGGTAGCCAGCTTTGGTTCCCAGCAAGGCCTCTCTCATGTACCTCCAGGTTCAGCAAAGGAAGCGACCAACTTCAGATCACTTTGTAGCTCCTCTCAGGTAGTCCTAGGTTAGTCACAGGCAGCAGCTGACCTTGAACTATACAGGAGCTTCTCCCAAGAGGTGAATTTAGACCACAACATAACATCATTAGATTAGCCCCACAAGATGACATACCTAAAGGGTGGTCTCAACTGGCACTAGAGCCTACTAGGACAAATCCATCTCCAAAGAGTCAGCCCCTGTAGAACAGTTACTATATATGCTATGATCATGGCCAATCCTCAAAGTCAGTAAGAATGAGAGTAAATCATACTCACTGATGTGCCAACATCGATCAAGCCTCAACTACAAATGTTAGCACACATAACCCACACAAAGAATACCCCTGGAGCATCTGGCTAAGGTTACAAGGAAGAGAGAATACCTACTACAAAAGATCATTCTACCAAGACTGGGAGACATAAGAGATCTACCTAATACAAAGAAACACACACAGAGAGGCAGCCAAAATGAGAAAACAAAGAAGCATATTTCAAATGAAAGAAAAAGAGAAATCTCAGGGGAAAATAATGAAATAGAGATAAGAGATCTACCAGATACAGAGTTCAAACACTGGTTATAAGGAAGCTCAAAAACCTTAGTGAGAACTTAAAGAAATAATAAGCATAAAATAATAGAAACTGTAAAAAATAAGCAGTGAGAAATGAAGAATAGAATAACTAGAATGAAGAATACACTAGAAGAAATTGATTATATAAAGCAGAGGATAGAATTAGTCATTTGGAAGATAAAGCAGCAGAAAACGTAATCAAAACAACAAAAAGAAAAAAGGAATAAAAAAGAGGATAGTTTAAGGGACCTCTGGGACAAAATCACGCACAACAGCATTCACATTGTAAAGGTCTAGAAGAAGTAAAGAGAGAGAAAAGGATTGAGAACTTATTTGAATAAATAATGATGGATTTTTTTTTTCTAATATGGTGAAAGAAATAGGCATACAAATTCAGGGAACAAACAGAGTTCCAAACAAGATGAACCCAAAGACACATCATAATTAAAATGCAAAGATTAAAGATAAAAAGAATCTTAAAAGCAGCAAGAGGAAGACAGTTACCTGGAAAGGAGGCCCGTAAGACTGTCGGCTGAGTTTCCAACAGAAATATTGCAGGCCGGAAGGGATTGACATAAAATATGCAAAGTGATGAAAAGCAAAAACCTACGAACAAGATTACTTTATGCAACAATGCTAACATTTAAAATTCAAAGAACAATAAAGAGTTTCCAGACAAAATAAAGCTAAAAAAGTTCATTACAATCATACCAGTTTTAGAAAAATATTAAGACTTATTTAAAAAGAAGAAAAAAAGTGATACATAATTGTGAATGATGAAATGACAATGACTATGTACTTATCAATAATCACTAAAAATGGAAATGAATTAAATCTCCAATTAATAGACATGGGGTAGCTAAATGGACACAAAAACAATCCCATACATATGCTGTCTACAAGAGACACACTTTAGATCAAAAGACACACGCACAGACTGACATTAGAGGGATGGAATAAAATATTTCATAAAATGGAAACAATAAAAGCTGAAATAGTAATATTTATATCACACCTTGACTTTAAAACAAAGCCTATAAAAAGAGACAAAGAAGAGCACTTTATAATAATAAAGAGAGCAAACTAACAAGAGGTTATAACACTAATAAACATTTATGCACTCAACTCAGGAGCAACAAAATAAATAAAGCAAAATTAACCCACATATAGGAGAGGTTTACAGTAAAACTATTATAGGAAGAAATTTTAATAGTCTATCGACATCAATGGATATATCTACTAGACAGAAAATCAACAAGGTATAGCAGCCTAAGTGACACATTAGACCATATGGATTTAATTGATAATTGTAGAGCATTTTAACCAAAAGCAGCAGAATATACATTCTTTTCATGTATACATGGTACATTTTCCAAGATAAACCATGTGTTAGGCCACAAAACAAGACTAAATAAATTTTGAAAGTTTGAAACCTTATCATGTGTCTTCTCTAACATAGTGCTATGAAACTAGAAATCAATCACAAGAAAAAAAAACTGAAAACACACAATCACATGGAGACTAAATGAATGCTACTAAATAATAAATGGGTTAGCAGTGAGATCAATGAAGAAATAAAAGATACCTTGAGACAAATGAAAATAAAAACACAATTCAAAACTTATGACACAGAGCAAAAGCAGTCCTAAGAGGGAAATTCATAGCAACATAGCATACCCTCAAAAAACAAGAAAAATCTAAACTTACACGTAAAGAAACTAAAAAAAAAAACACAGAGTACAAGGAAGGAGATAAAGATCAGAGCAGGAATAAATGAAATAGTATCTAAAAACAATACAAAAGATCAATAAAACCAAAAGCTGGTTCTTTGAAAGGAAAAGGAAAAATGATAAACCTTTAACCAGACTCCAAGAAAAAAAGAGATCTATATAAATCAAATCAGAAATAAAAGAGAAGTGACAACTGACAACACAGAAATAAAAAGAAGTATAAATTGCTGTAAACAGTTATATGCCAACAAATTGGACAATCTGGAAGAAATGGATTAATTCCAGGAAACATGCAATTATCTAAGACTGAATCAAAAAGAAACGGACAATCTGAACAGACTGATTACTACTAAGAAAATGGGATCAGTAATAATAATAATAATAACAATAACAATAATAATAATAATAATAAACTTCTAACAAACAAAAGCTTTGGACCAATCACATCACAGGTGAATTTTATCAAATGCTTGAAGGAGACTTAAAATTTATCCTCCTCAAACTATTACAAAAATTCAAGAGGAAGGAAGGTTTCCAGCTTATTTACTCTGATCATGATTCTGATTACAAACCAGACAAAGATATTACAAGAAAAGCAAATTATAAGCCAATATCCCTGATGAACACAGATGCAAAAAATTTTAACAAATATTAGCAAACCTAATTTAGCAATTTATTTAAAACGTTATACATAATGTTTCAGTTGGATTTATTCCTGGGATGCGAGTTTGGTTCGATATCTCCAAATCAATTAACATGATACACCACATAAAAAAATAACAGTTAAACATCATATAATCATATCAACAGATGCAGAAAAAGCTTTAGGCAAAATTTAGCACCGATTTATGATACAAACTATCATTAAGTGTGAATAGTGGGAACATGCCTCAACATAATAAAGACTCTATACGACAAATCCACAACTAACATTATACTCAATGGCGAAAAGCTAAAAATGTTCTTCATAAGATCAAGAACAAGACAAGGATGTACTCTCTCATCATTTTCATTCAACATGTATTAGAAGTCCTCACTACAGCCTTGAGACAAGCAAAAGAAATAAAAAGTATCCAAATTAAAAAGGAAAAAAATGGAACTGCTATTATTTGCAGATGGCATGATACTACACAGAGTGAACTTTAGAGATTTCATTAAAAATCTGTTAGAATTGATCAATGAATTTAGTAAAGCAGAATACAAAATTAATATTCAGATATCAGTTGCATTTGTATACGCCAGTAACAATCAGGAAAAAATTAGAAAAACAATTTTTTTTACAATCACATTAAAAAATGCCTAGGAATAAATTCAATCAAGGAGGTAAAAGACCTGTACTCAAAAACTATAAGACATTAAAGAAATAAAACAAAGGTATAAACAAATGAAATAATATATCTCGTACATTAATAGTAAAATGGCCATACTACCAAAAGAAATCTATAGATTCAATGCAATTCCTATCAAAATACCAATGACATTTTTCACAGAAGTAGAACATAATTTTAAAATCAAATGGAACCATAAAAGACCTTGAATAATCACGACATCTTTAGAAAGAACAAAGTTAGAGGTATTATGCTACCTGATATCCAAATAAACCATGCCTATATAGCTGTTTAATCTATGACCAAAAAAAAAAAACATATAATGAAGTAAAAACAGTCTATTTATTAAATACTGTTTGGAAAACTGGACAGATACATGCAAAAAAATAAAACTAGACCACCTTCTTACAACATATTAAAAAAACACAAAATAGATTGAAAACTTAAATATAAGACCCAAAACCCTAAAACTCCCTAAAAGAATATATAGACAGTAAACTCTCTGACATTGCTCTAAGTAATATTTTTTTTCTGATAAATCTTTTTGAGCAAGGGAAACAACAACAACAAAAATAAACAAATGGGACTATATTAAAACAAAAAGTCTTTGCACAGCAAAGGAAATCATCAACAAAATGGCATTAAAAAAAACAATATACTAAATGGGAGAATATATATGTTTAATAGAGCATTATTTACAACAGCCAAGATATAGAAGCAATTTAAGCATCCGTCAACGGATGAATAGATTGAGAAGATGAAGAACATATATACAATTGAATATTAGTCATGAAAACGGCTTATTTGTAACAACATGGACGGAACTGGATGGTTAATGCTAAGTAAAATAAGTCAAACAGAAAAAAAACAAATACCATATGATCTCTCTTATGTGTTGAATCTAAAGAATACAATAAATGAATAAAACAGAAGCAGACTCATAGATGCAGAGAACGAACTAGAAGTTAAAAATGGAAGGGTTTGGGAGCTGGGTGAAAGAGGTAAAGGGATTAAGAAGTACGAATTGGTAGCTACAAAACAGTCACACAGATATGAATACAACATAGGAAATATAGTCAATAATATTGTAATAACTATGTATAGTCCTAGTGGGTACTAGACTTATCAGGGGGATTACTTCAAAATTATATAAACGTCTAATCACTATGCTGTTCACCTGAAACAAATATATATTAAATGTCAGCTCTAATTGAAAAAAAAACTAATAAGAAGTGGGGAAGTTGAAGTGGATAAAGAAGTTCAAATTTCCAATTATAAAATAAATAAGTCATGGGGATGTAATGTATAGCAGAGGGGATATATAGACAATAATATTGTAGTAAAATTGTTCAGTGTCAGATGGTTACTAGACTTAAAATGGCGATCACTTCTTTAGGTATGTAAACATGAATAACTATGGTGTATACCTAAAACTAATATAATATTGTATGTTAGCTGTATTTTAATAACATTTTTACAAAGACAAAAAATACTTCACGAAATCATTGTTCTTGATAATCCCTATCTGAGAAAAATATAACACTTCTACACATAACCCTATCATCATGTTAGTTCATTACACAGAGATGCTCTAGAGAGAGAGTTTATATGAACCTCTCCCCTCCCCCAAAGTGAGGAAAGTGTTGCCAATTCTCCTTTAATATTCCCACAAAAGCCTCAAACAAGAGCTACTTAGGGCTCTACACATTAATGGACAAATGCTTATAAAAATGCAAAAAAAACTTAGGCGAATATTAGCCTTGAGGGTAGCTTAGAGCTCAGTTCTCCTGGAAGCACAGTAGACTAGTGAAGAAAATAAGTATGGCTGTGAATCTGGAAGATAGATCTTTAGACATGTTGGAGGAGCAGGTAAATCTTTGCAAGTTCATGTGTACCATTTTGGATTCTGTTTCTTCATCATGTGGATAGCCAATGCAGCAGACAGATCAAGGCCTTTTCTGGTAGAGTGAATGCAAGTGGTAGCTAAGCACTTATGCTGGCATGTGACTATAGGAAGAAATATACTTTACTGCACCTCATGTTTTAAATAGAATTACACAGGTATATTTTTTATGGGATGTTCTTTTGTATTTTGTATTCTATTATGATGATAAAATACAGAGGTGACGTGATAAATTGACTTTCAACTAATGTTTGAAATACAAGTTTCAAAATGAAATGAAAAATCTTTAGTTTTTATGGAGAGGCGTCCTTTACTTCATTCCAAAGTGTGTGTCTTCCAGGGGCTACATTTTCTCAGTCTCAGAGGTAAATCTATAAAATACTGAGGTAGCCTGTGAATTTAGGCAAAAAAATAAAATAATAAAAAAATAAAATAAAATAAAATAAAATAAAAAAGCAGGATTGTTAGAACATTTCTGCAGTCAGGTTCAGCTATTCAACTAAATTGAGGGTTAGGGAAAAAAACAAACACAAAAAACTCATGTTTAAAAATAACCATTTTGCTTGACATTCAGTACTGTGTATATTTCTCTCAGAGATGCCATCTGAGTGGCTATGGGTAGGCAAAGAGGGAGGCTGAGGATCTGTGTATCCTTAATGCCTTAGCATTCTGGTGGCTACTTACTATTAAAAGTGCATTTATCAATAACAATACCTATAACTATTAAGAGATGAAAAGCAGGGTCCAAATAACAGTACAGGAAGACCTTGAACTCACCTCTTCCTATTGATACCCTGAATACCCATCTACATATAGAGAAATACGTCATGAAGAATAGCTGAGGGCATACTGGACAGCTTCTGCACAACAAATAGGAGGGACCACATGGTGGGGGAGGATAGGAGAAAAACAAATGCAGTGATCAGAACCTCACACTGATGGGGCTGCCTGCAGTAGAGATATCACTGAGGTGCCCCAGAAGTGCCTACTCTGAGACACAGGGATAAAAAAGTAATTTAGAGGGCACCTGTACTATTCGTGAAAAAATATAGCTCCAATATGCCTTCTGAACTGTGGAAACTCCCAGGATCTTGAGGGACTCTTCAGAATCAGATATGTCCATGAGTGCATTGTTTATATTGTCCCTTTATCTAGATAGCACTTGGTCCAAGTGCTCCAGACATCCTTCAAGGCTGATGTAGCATGCCACAAGCAGCCTTCAGCACACCCACTTTAGACTTGGTGAGTTGGCCAGCCAGCAGGCTAAAGCACCCTTGGAACTATGCACTCTGGGAAACTTGGGCTCATGCCCACCCCACATTTAGCTCTCTGGATTTCCAGAGCATCCCTGATGGTGCAAACACCTGCTTTAGCTTCAGCTGGTCTGCCAAAGCCACCTGGCACAGAGCTAGTATAGATGTAGCTCTTAAACAAAGTCAGTCCTTTAAGATCTGGAGAGGTGGCTTCTTTGTAAAACTGTTAGGAAAGAAAACAGAAGATCGAACAAAATGAGGAGACAAATAAATATATTCCAAATTAAAGAACAATAAATAAACATGGAAATATATTTTAATAAAGTGTAAATAAGTAACTTTACTGATAAAGAATTCAAAGTAATACTTTTAAGGATATTCACCAAACTTGGGAGAAGAATAGAGAAACAATAGAGGAACAATGAGAACTTTAACAGAGTTAGAAAATATAAAATAAAACCATTCAGAACTGAAGACAATGACTAAAATGAAAAATAAACCAGAGGGAATCAACAACAGATTAGATATTGTAGAACAAGAGATTAGCAACATGGAAAATAGAATAGTGGAAATTATCCAATAAGAACAGGAAAAAAAAATGAAAAAAAAATTTTAAAAGGATAGTTTAAAGAAAAATACAAATTATCACATCTATAAAGGTCACAAATGAAGAAGAAAGAGAATGGGGCTGACAATTTATGTGAAGAAATAATGACTGAAAAACTACCTAAAAAGGGAAAGGAAATGAACATCCAGAGCCAGGATACACAGAAAGTCCCAATCAAGTGGAATCCAAAACGATCCATACAAAGACGCATTGTAATTAAAATGTCAAAGTTTAAAAACAAAGAGATAATCTTAAATGGATTAATAGGAAAAAGAAAAAGAAACAAATAAACAGGCGGCGGGGGGCGGGGGACTAGTCACATATGAGGGAAATCCCACACAGGTGATTTATCAGCAGAGACTTTGTAGCCCACAAGGGAGCGGAAAGATATATTGAAAATGATAAAAGAAAAGAACCTAAAGCCTCAAAACTCTACTCAGAAAGGTTATTCATAATTGAAGGAGAAATAGTTTCTTAGACAAGCAAAAACTAAAGGAGTTCATCACCACTAATCTACTTTTACAAGAAATGCTAAAAGTACGTCATTAAATGGAAAAGAAAAGGCTACAATCAGAAAATACATTAACATATACTTTTTAAAAATATCACTGGTAAAGAAAAATATATAGTAAAAACAATAGATCGGCCACTAAAAAGTTATATGGAAAAGTAAAATGCAAAAAAATAAAATCAGCTATAAGCAGTTATGGGACAACACAAAACAAAAACATCTAATACGATATAAAATACACAAAGTATAAAAGGACATTACAAATGAGAAAGTGTATAATCCAGAACAAGATATAACACTCATAAATATTTATGCATTCAATATAGGAGCACCTTAAATATATAAAACAAATATTAAGAGACATAAAGGAAAACTTAACAATAACTTTCCTGATAAAGAATTCAAAATAATTCTACAATAATATTAGTGGACTTTAATATCCCTTTACATCAATTCTTAGATCTTCCAGACAGAAAACCAATCAGGAAGCATTAGCCTTAAAGGACACATTAAATCAAATATTTTTATAGATACACACAGAACATTTTATTCAAAAACTGCAGAATACACATTCTTTTCAAGTGCACACAGAATATTCTCCAGGATAAATCACATGTTAGGCATAAAAAAACCCTCCAGAAATTCAAGAAAGTTGAAATTATATCAAGCATATTTTCCAATCCCAATGATATAAAACTAGAAATCAATTACAGAAAGAAAACCAAAAAACATACAAAAAGGTGGAGACTAAACAACATACTACTAAAACAGTGCGTCTGTCAACAAATAAACAGGTAATCAAAAATATCTTGTAACCAGTAAAAATGGAAACAAAACTTTCTGAAATCTACTTGATGCACGAATAGTAGTTCTAAGAGAGAATCAAATAGTGACACATATCTATATCAAGAAACAAGAAATTGAGTATAAAAAATAGAAATTATCAATGAAACTAAAAGTTGGTTATTTAAAAAGATAAACAAAATAATAAACATTTAACCAAACTCATCAAGGAAAAAGAGGAGGCTTAAATAAATCAAATCAGAAATGAAAGGAGAAGTTACAACCTTACCACAGAAATATAAATTATCATGAAAAAAATACTATGAACGATTATATGTCAATAAATGGATCACCTAAAAAAATGGATAAATTTCTAGAAACAGAAAACTTTCAAAGATCGAACCAGGAAAAATACAGAAAAATCTGAAGAGACCAATTGCAAGTAACAAATTTGAATTAGTAATCAAAAACCTCTGCAAAGAAGAAATTTAGAACCAGATGACTTCACAGGTTGTCTCAAAGAGTTAAAGATACATTAATACTTGCCCTTCTCAATATATTGTATTCCAAAATATTGAAGTCAAAGGAACACTTCAAACTCATTCTGCAATACCAACATTATCCCGATGTAAAGACCAAACAAATGAACTAAAAAAAAAAAAAAAATAGGCCAATATCCCTGATAAACATAGATACAAAAATTCTCAACATAATATTAGCACACCAAATTCAACAATATATTAATAGGATCACACATCATGATCAAGGAGTTATTTATTCTGTGGCAGAGAAATACAATTAAAAACACAATGAGCTATCACCTAACACCTGTCAGAATGGCTATCAGTGATAAATCAACACATGTTGGTGAGGATGTAGAGAAGAGGGAATCCTTGTGCACTGTCGATGGTATTGCAAATTGGTATAGCCACTATGGTAAACAGTCTGGAGCTTCCTTAAAAAAACTAAAAATAGAACTGCCATAGGATTCATCATTTTTCCACTACTGGGTATTTATTCAAGGTAATAAACAAAATTTGAAAAAAATATACACCCCTATGTTCAGGGAAATTTATTTATGAGAATCAAGATGTGGAAGTAACCTAGGTTTCCATCGATAAGTGAATAGATTAAAAGAGGTGTGTGTGTGAGCAATGGAGTATTATTACACAGGCATAAAAGTGAATAAAATCATCCCATTTGCAACATGGATAGAGGGTATTGGGCTAAGCGAAATCAAATGGACTGAGAGAGATAAATACTATATGATTTCACTTATATGTGGTGTCTAAATACAAAATAAGTAAACAAACAAAACAAAACAGAAACAGATCCAGAGAAACAGGAAAAACAGAGGGAGGGGTGTATGAGAGTGGGTGAAAAAATGAAGAGAAACAAGAAGTACAAACTTTCGGTTATAAAATAAATGTTACAGAAATAAAATGTATAGCACAAATAATATAGTCAATAATATTATAATAACTTTGTACAATGAATATGTTTACTAGACATCATAAGGGATATAAATGTGAAATTACTATGTTGTAGTACTATAGTTATTATAATATTATATGTCAACTATAATTAGTAAAAAAGCAATGGTTTTGTGAAATAAAATAAAATACATGTGAAGTACCTCAGAAATAAAATAGTTTCATAAACTTCCTTCCTCCACCTAACTGCCCCCCTGACCCTTTATTTCACAAATGCAGGATGATGACTGGAAAAAACATGCATAAGAGGTTTTTGTTTAATTTCTTTAAATGCTCACATTTAAATAATTAAGAAGCAAAGAGAGACTAGAAATAACATCATCTTTCCAACTTCTAGATTTGGAAGTTTGCCACATAATTCTTCCTAGCCACACCTAGGTTTGTTGGACATACTGTACAGTCCCTTCAATATGCATGCTTATATTAATGTATGTTCTAACAGGCGTTGATACAGTGGGGTCTTCCATTACTCATCACACTTTAATGAAATTGGTGAATAGAAATCGAAGGGTGCTTCAGCTGCCTGGAAATATAATTTCTAGGAAGCTTTGATTCACTTTTTTTTTTCTCTTACATCTGTGAGGTTGGAGTGTTCACTAACAAAACAGCATGGCACTAATCAGGCATTATGTGCTCCAAGGGAGGAAACACACACCTTAATTGGAAAGAGCAATGCTGGGCTCAGTACAAAGTACCCTGGGATCGTGGGTAAAACTTTTAATGAGTTTGGATAAATGGAGCACCCATTGAGCCTTGCTAAATAGCCTCTCAATTAGCAAGAGTTAAAACTTTACCTTTCCCCTGAGAATCTGCAATTAATTGGATCCTTAACCTATTAGAGGAAATAAGAGAAACTCTTCAGCATCAGTAAACATCGTTTATTACCAAACAAAGGAGGCAATGTTGTGTGGTTGCCATGACAACACCTGGTGGCGAGATGAACTTCATAGCAGTAAAGTGTCCCCTCTATGACTGTTTAGCCGTCTTGTGCCTGGTGTACAGTAGTCATAAGTGACATGCTAAGCTTTTAACAGTAAAACACTGTTTCCTGCTGTCCAGATGTGAAGGCATGAAGCCAAAATGGGTTAATTCAAACTCACACATACACACACAACTTAGATTCATTTATCAGTATTAAATAAAGGCACAGATCTTCACTTCAAAATGTAATTAGTATATCATTTATTATAATATATTTGAGATATGTATAAAGAAAATATGATAAAAATATGCCACCCAGAAATATGCTAACAGAAGGAATTTCATCATTTCACTTTATAATGGGTCATTATGTATTCACGAAGAAAAATTTCTTTTGGATAGTCTTTAAAGTTACCAAAAATTCAGCTAGACAATTATCCTCAATTTTATATCATCTTATCGATCTGACCAATAGACATGGATGTATGTTTCGAATTCAGAATACTTGAATTAAAAGAACAAATGTATACTATATGTTGAAATAGTATACATTTCAAATATACACATAGGAGTAGGGATAATATAACACACATTTAGAAATCTAGCACCTAGGTTAATCTTGCTTACACTTTTGTTTATTTGTCTATAATACTTTAAAAAATAAGCACAAAATACAGATAGAAAAGAGGCCTTGTGGTGCCTCTCCTAGTACTACCCTGGGCCCCTACCTTCGACTGCTAAAGCAGAAAGTAGTAGCACGTAGTCAGTGTCACTCCCCTCACTCAAGCTCCACTGCACCGTTCTTCTAGTTAAAATGCGAAACAATTTCCCAGACTTCCTTGCTTCCTCTGTCCTCTATAAGTGCTAGCAATTTGGCCAGGTTGATGTTTGCTCCAGTGACCTGCGATATGGAAGTAAAATACAGGGCACTTCTGTCCCTATATGACAGTTGTAACCATGAATTAATACTTTAAGAGAGGAAGCAGTACTTTCTCTGCGGTGGCCTTCCAGCATCCTTGCTCCCTTCCTGCAGAGTGTCATGATGGTGGATTATCTCTTAGTTATGCTGAAGCAGAGGTTGTGGGAAGGTCATCCCAAATTGCCCAGCACAAAAATTCTTTACCAAAAACCTTTCTGTTTAGTTTCCTAAACTAACCATGATAGAGGCGGGGGGAAATGTGTGGTTTCATTTTTAGCTAAAATGTATAAATCCACGAAGATTACTTACTTTTGCTTGAAATTAGTTACTTATTTTACATTTTTTAAAATATAAAACTATTTATTGACCACTTTTTACCAGTATCTACAGTTAAGGAAACAATATACAACTGCATAACTTTTTGATTACTACAAAGTTATTGTTTTTCTTGGCTTTTGCTGAACTAGTATCCCAAACACTGATATCGAGTCTACATGTAAGGAATTAATTGGGATAATGAAAATACGTACAGGTCAAAAGTTTAGATTATAAAAGTTCATTCATGCATTTATCCCAGCAGGTCCTAAACTGCCAGATCTCCAACCATCTCTAACCTTCATTTCATGAACAAAGTCATAAACGTTCAGTAAATCTAATTATTTAAGTTAATGCAGCGCAAGGATTTCATCTCTTCTGAAGGAACCTTAAATAAGTCTTCTTTTCCTAATTAAAATACAGCAGAATTTGCCTAGTCTTCTCATTTGGGTGGGGAGGTTGTTCATAGTGACAAAATTTTCCTTTAGGGGTTTTGTAAATAAACATGCATTCTTATGGCTGTAGATACAAATATAGAGTTTGATATGGCTGCTTTAAATTGTCCAATTTTAGCTGCTTACATTACATTTAAATTGCCTAAATTAATTACCAATTATCTCTTTAATTGCTAAGGTTTCTTAGGTTGCTGAAAATGATGGCATCCCGGAATGATGGGCCAATCTACGGTGGTGAAATGCTATTTTTTTTTCATAAATGTTAAAAGAGGAAAGAAAGAAAACCATTTACATATGTATTCTATGTATACACACCAAAAAGAAACTAAATAAGTATGAAACCCAGGCTGATCCTTAGGCATGACCAAGAAATGACAAAGGAGGTTCTAACTTTTAGAAAATCTGTTCTCTAATGCAGAGGAGAAAATACACCATGGTGTTAAATGTTCTTTTCTGATAAAGGAAGCAAACATAGAAAGCTTTCGTTTAAAGTAACCAGTGCTATAGATGCAGCCACCCCCATCCCCAAGACTTTTGCAATAGTACTTCAAAGCAAACATATCAAATTTATTTTCATTAAAATGAAGTTATTTCATCACACTATCACATCATAAAACAAGACCCAGATTTTATATATATATATAGCAATGCAAACAATATATAGTAATGCATACAATTATTGGGCTTTGTCTTCAGACAAAAATGCCAAGTTAGTCTCTCTTCATAGAAAACAATTGCCATTTGAAGACACTTCTTATTTGCTTCTTTTGCCAGCATCAGATCTGCCTCATCTGCATCTTTCCACCATGAGAGACATCTCTACTGCTGCCTGTGGCACCAACTATTCATTCAGCATCAAGACCTCTGGCAAAGCCTCTTGATTTATCAGCAGCATCTTGTTTTTTCTTTGGTTTGCTATCATCGGACTCACTGTCAGATAAATATTTTCTTTTCGTACCATCTGTTTCTTTACCAGCTTTTTGAGAATTAAGATCTTCCCATTCTTCCCATTCACTATACGTCAGTCCAGTACTTTTTCCACCACAAATAAATGCTATATCGTACATATTATTATTCAGCTTGTATTTATACACAATAATTTTTAATGTAGGTATGTATATGCAAAGATATGCAATGATGCATCATTCATTGAAATTGTGGAATTATGTTTTATTTTATAAATTACTACCATGCTGTATTTATCAATTTCTATGTTGATATACATTTCAGTTGTTCCCATAAACAATACATAAATATATAGCGTGAACATTCTTATGCATGTGTCTTGGTCTCAAAGTGTTATAATAATATGCAAATATACTATTATTGAAATGAAGTATCTTTATATGCATACTATGTTTTTCATTTTTCATTTTTATTTTATTTATTAGTTTCAAGTATGCAGTACATTGGTTAGACATTGATATAGTTTATAAAATGATCTCCCTATTTGCTATTTCTCTCCTCTGGTTCTCTATCTAGCCAATACTATGTTTCTTTAAATCTTACTCTTCTGTGAGATGTCTGTTAACAAACTGACAAATAAGGACTCTAATGCATAGTGATAAGATTAATTTTACATTTTAGATGGTCTTGTCATGTTTTTTAAAAAAATATCTGATAGATTTTATTGCATTCTCTAAGTAGATAATCATATTCTCTTTAAATAACAGGATTTTTACTTTCCAAATATTGCACATCATATTTATTTTTGTTGTCTTATTATATTGTTTAGTGTCTCATTACAATGTAAAATTAAAAAGATTAAAATTAAGCCATTGTCTTGATCCTGACTTAAGTGGCATTCAAGATTAATTGGGGATTATTAAAACTTCCAAACTGCATATGTTTATAGTACACATTATGTTAATATTACACATTATATGTCATGTATACAAATGTAACATATATATATACATGTTTTATTAGTGTAAGAAAGTTTATTTTTATTGTTATTTTTCTAAGAGGTTGTTTGTTATTTTTAATATCATAAAATAGAGTTGAATTTTGTTGAACAAATTTTTCTTCTTTGTGTGTCTCTCTCAGATAATGCAATATAATGTAATACATGATACTGAAAAGAATTCTGAGGCTCTAAGTTGAGAAAATAAAAAAAGGATGGCCATAGTAAAAATAAATAAATAAACCTCGAACCTAAACAAAGTCCTCATGTAAAAATTATTTCAAGATGGATTATATCTCTAAATATAGAAGCTAAAACAATAATACTTCTTAAAAGTAAATTATGATGTTGGGATAAGCAAAGGTCTTTTAGGCAAAACACTAAAAAACTATTCTTAAAATAGAAAAAATAATAAATATAATTATTGAAAATTTAAAATAAAAGAGACCACATGAAATAAATGAATATGCAATCAATAGATTGAGGGGAAAGTACTCAAAATACACATATCAGAAAAAGGAAAGAATTTGTATAATTAACAATAAAAAGATAAACAATGTAACCACTATATTGTACACTTGAAAATCATATAACATCAAATGTCAACTATAGTTGAAAGGAAAAAGAAAAGAAAAATGAGCAGAGATTTGAACATACCCGTACTCAGGTGGCCAAGAAGTAAGTGAAAATATGCTCAAGAACATTAATCTTTGTGAAGTGCTCATTACTTTTCCCAAGGCAACAAAATGTCTAATTAAAAAATACTAAAACTTTATTTCTAAGGATGTAGAGCAAGTGGGACACTCATATGTGGTTGATGCAACCTTTCTGTGATACACGCATCCTGATTGTAGGCATTTACCCAAAATAGATGAAAATGTATATCTGCAAAAGATTTGTACAAGAATGTTCATAATTAGCCCTGGACACAGGATCTTAATTACAATGTTTGCAACACACACACATACACACACACATATACACATATAAATGATGCATCACATGTATGCATATTGTTTGTTTATATTATATAAATAAAAAGTAATTATTCATATAACGTGATTTTATTTTATACAATAATACAAATGTTATCGTAAAACTTTATTTTCAGAAGAAAAATGACTGAATGAATAAGAAGAGGCATTAGAGAATGTTCTGGGGCAATAGAAATAGTCTGTGCCTTATTATGGAGGTGATCATGCAGGTGTATACAGTTGCGGCAATTAAAAGAAAATCTAAATTTGTGAAATAAAATATTATGAAAAGAAATTTTAACACTGAAACAACTTGCTACAAACCTTAATTTTCTATGACAGTTTCTTTTTTTTAATTATTATATGGCTAAATACTATTTATTGTTTTGTGGATTTTTGCTTATATGTTCATAATGATATTTATTTGCAATATTCTTACACTTTTATTATATAATTATGTATTAAGTTTATTATAAGTATAATAAATGAATCAGATAGTATTGTTTTCTTCTCTTATTACTCTTCAAAAAGCATACGTTTATCTAGAAAATATTTCTCTTTAATTTTTATTAAGTTTATGAACTATCTAGGCTTCATGTCTACTAGAGTGATATATTTTTAATTATCTTCTCAATTTAAAACAAAAATAATTGATTTGGGCTGAGAGTAGCAAAACTGCTGACTAGGAAGTGCCAGGCTCTTGATGCATGATGAGGACATCCAAAAACAACCAAATAATTGGAGGTTTGGAAACTAGTCATTGCTGTACAGGAGCAAGTGAATATTCAATCTCAAAAAACAACATTCAGAATAATAAGGAATTCCATGGCATTTTTGTTCACCTTGCTCCACACCCTCCCCCGAGTGGCATGGTTTTGGTGTAGAGGAGATGTCAGCCCAGTTCCCAATTCCCTCTCATAAATCAGACCTGTTTTTAACATTCTAACTTGTATGATGACTGCCTAAAAGACTCATCTTTGGTTTACTTAATTCAGATTTCAGGTAGTAAAAATAGCTGGCACCACTTATAAAAGATGGAAGGAGGCCAAATTTCAAACACCTGGAACAGAGTATTATGAGATATACAATATGCCATCTAAGGCAGAGGCCCAGTTCCCAGTTCCCTCTTTTGTTCTGGAGGTAGTGGGGCAGACATCATTAACAATGTTTTAAATTGTCAGGGGCTCCCTGCAGTACTAGTCTGTTTTGCCTGAGATATCAAGTAGTGAAAGGCAGCATAAAAAATTGCAAGAAGACTGAACCACACGTGTGGCGCAAGAGCTTATGAGTGGAGACAGAAAATAGACCATCAGATGTCTCCAAGAGAGAAATCATTGGGAAATTAAAACATTTAAAGGAAATTGTGTATATGAGAAAAGCCTAAAAAGCCACACACAGTTCCAGTGAAAGCGCATGCTAGGAAAAGTCTGAGAAGACCATACACCTTCTCGTCAGATGGATTCTAAGGCTCACAAACAAGACTCAGGGAATCGGTGAAGGATTTCCCTGGCTCAAAGCCCATCTGCAAACACTAGGTGAGATGGATTGTTTGTTTGTTTGTTTGTTTGTTTGTTTGTTTGTTTGTTTTCAGGAGAGGCAACCCTTGGTTGACCTCACAGATTACAAGGACATTGTCAGCTTACAATCCCTTTTTTTATTTTTTATTTTTTATACCTACAGTATCTGGTCTTCTTAGGTGGTCTCCCATCCAAGAGATGGATATTTTTGAGTGCATAGATTTCGATGAAGATGTTCACAAGGCATACAAAAAAAACAGAGAAACACAACACTTAAAAAAAATTCAGAAGCCATCCTTGAAGATGCATAAAAATAAAACTTACTGGACAGACGTGAAACAACTGCCTTACAAATGTTCAATGGGTTAAGGAAAGCAAACTAAAGGAAATTAAAAAAAACAACATATGTAAAAAATAATCACATCAATAAAGAGATATAAATTATGATGAGTAATTAAAACAATATTTGGAGCTGAAAAAATACAATGAATAGATTTTTTAAAATGGGTGTGGGGTTTCAACAGTTGACATAGGCAGGAAGAAGATCAGAGAACTGGAAATTAGATTTGTGAAATTATGGAGTCCAAGGAAGAACAACCAAAAGTTAAACAGAGGCTGAACTACATATGACACACCACCAAAAGAGCGAATATATTTATTATGAAAGTCTCAGAAAGATATAAGAGAGAAAAAGGAGAGATTATTTGAAAAAGCAATGGTCAAAACTACAAATTTGAGAAAAGGCAAGACTAAAAATCTGAAAGCTCAATGACACAAAGCAGGATAAATCTAAAGAGATCCACAATAAGACATATGACAGGCAATACCTCAGACATATTGTAAGTTTAGTTTCAGTCCACTACAATTAAACAAATATTGCAATAAAGCAAGTCACACAGTTTTTTAGTTTCCTGTTGCATATAATATTATGTTTATGCTATACTGTAGTCTAATTAGTGTGAATACAGTTCTATCTAAAAATTAATGTACATACTCTAAAAATACTTTATTGTTAAAAATGCTAACCATCATCTGAGCCTTCATAGAGCCATAGTCTTTTTGCTGGTAGAGGGTTTCGCCTCGATGCTTTTTGGCTGCTCACTGAATAGGGTTGTTGAAGATTGGGTGGCTGTGGCAATTTCTTAATATAAACCAACAATGAAATTTGCCCCATCAAATGACTCTTCCTTTTATGAAAAATTTCTCTGTAGCACATGATGATATTTGATAGCGTTTTACTTACAGAACTTCAAAATTAGAGTCAGTAATCTCAAATCCGGCCACTGCTTGATCAACAAGATTCATGTAATATTCTAAACCCTTTGTTGTCATTTCAACCATCTTCACAGCATCTACACGAGGAGTGGATCCCATCTCAATAAACCCCTTTCTTTGCTTTATATAACCAATTACTGTGGAAAAGCAAAAGTTGCAAGATACAAAATCAACACACAAAAACAGTTGCCTTTCTGAACACTAACAATAACAAAATGGGAAAGAAAATTTAAAAACGATTCCACTTAAAAAAGCATAAAACAGAACAAATTACTTATAAACTTAATGAAGGCAGTGAAAGACTTGTAAACTGAAAAATTAAAAAATATATTGTTGAAAGAAATTAAAGAAGATGCACAAAAATGGAAAGATATTTCATTTTAAAAGATTGCAAGACTTAATAGTATTAAGATGTTAATATATGTATATTCAATGTGAATTGTAACAAAATCACAATGATGTTTTCCTGAGAAATAAAATATTCCATCCTAAAGTTCACATAGAATTTCAATTATCTCCAAGTTGCCAAAGCTATCTTAAAAAAAAAAAAAAAGTTGAAGGTTTACACTTCTGATTTCAAAACTTTCAACAAAGCTGCAGTTATCAGAACAATGTGGTACAACATAAACCAGACACACAGAGCAATAAAATAGAATAAAGAGCCCAGAAATTACCCTCACATCTATGGTCTAATTATTTTGAACAAGAGTGCCAATCATTCAATGGGTAAAAGATCATCTTTTCAATTAATGGTGTTGGGAAAACTAGATGTCCACATTAAAAAATGATTAATTTGGACCTTTAACGTATACCATGTATAAACATTCACTTAATATAAATCAAATACCTAAACATAAGACCTAAAACTATAAAACTCTTAAAGAAAAACATAGGGGGAGAACTTCACGGAATAAGATTCGGCAATGATTTCTTGGATATGATACCAAAAGCCCAGGTAATTTTAAAAACAGATTATATATATATATGAATTGGACCTTACCAAGTCGAAAATGTTTGTTAATCAAAGAACGCTATCAAAGAGTAAAAGAGCAATTCACAGATTGGAGAAAATGTTTGCAAATACATATTGGATAAGGTATTAATGACTGGAATATATTTAAAAGCCCTATAATTCAAAAACAACAATCTAATTAAATTATGAACAGAGACTTGAAAAAACATTCTTTCAAAGAAGATAAATGAGGGCCAATAAACATGTGAAAAGATCCTCGATATCATTTATCACTAGGAAAATGCAAATCGACATTTAGTAAGATAACACTTTACATATTTTGGGATGACTATTATTAAAAATGCAAATAAAATAAAACAAACAGAAAACAATGTCTTAATGAGAATGTCCAAAAATTAGGTATCTCATGCATCACCAGTTCCATTTCTTGAAAAAATAAACACAGAATTCATATGATCCAGAAATTCCATATTTGGGTATTTACAACAAAAGAATTGAAAGCAGAGACTCAAGCAGATATTTGTACACCCATATTTTATAACAATGTTACCTACAATAGCCAGCAGATGGAAATGACCCAAAGTGTCCATAAATGGATGAATGAACACAATCTGATATATATGTGCAATAAAATATTATTCAGACTTAAAAGCAATGAAATTCTGACAAATGCTACAACATGGATGAAACTGGGAGAGACTATATTAAATGAAATAAGTCAATCACAAAGAAACATGTGAAGTACTTATAATATTAAGATTCATAGTGACTGAAAGAAAAACAGCCACTTCCAAGGCCTGGAGGTGGGAGAGATGAGTGGTTATCGCCCAGCGATTACAGAGGCAGAGTTCAGAGTAATGACTGGCTCTGGACATGGATATGGGTGATGGTTGTACAATACTGTGAACGAACTTAACGTCACCATAACGCGGCTTAAATTATAAATTTACGTTATGTATATTTTATTACCATTTTTGAGGGATTGGTTAATTCATGTTTTCCTCTTAATCAGGACTGAATTTTTGTAATTTTTATTTTAGAAAAGTTAATTATTTCTTAGTTTTAAATTCTCAGACAAAAATTGTCACATCTTAAAAGTTTTAATATGTATTCTCCCTATATTTTATAGATTTTGTATTGTGACATATTTTTAAATAACTCATGTATGTTCTGTCTTTTCTTTATTTCTCAATTTTGCTATTGATTACCCTGTTAGCATTTTTTGAACTATATTTTAACAGTCTTGATACTACTTACTGATTTTTATTTTATTAATTTTATATTTATCTACATCATACTCTTTATTCTAAGTATGTTATGTTTAGTTTGTATTTAAATTTACTGTGTTATTTACTTTATATATTTGTATGTGTTTGCTAACATTGTTATTTTGCATTTCTAGAATACTTAAGTTTCGTCAGCTTGACTTGTCAATTTTTCCATTGTCATTGTAAATTTGTTAGTTTTGCTTTTTAAACATTTGAGATGTTTTAAATAAACATTTTAATGTTACATTGGATGCACATAAATTCTTGATTATCAGATATGTCTGAATACTGTCTTGATTAATTTTAATTGTCTATTTGGTACATTTTTCTCATATTAATATGATACAAGTTATTTTTCATAAAACATTTGTAATGTATATATCTATTTTAGAATTAAGTCATTGTATGTGTTTGTGTTTTAAAATTCTTTAATCTGCTTCTCTTATAAGCAACATGCTTTTAGATTTAGTGTTTATAGAAATCTAATCACACGTTTGTTAACAATGTTTGAATTTGCTTACATTTAAAATAATTGATATTTTAAAGAATGTTCTTTCACCATAGCTTGTGATTCTGTTAATATCTTTGCATCATTTTTGTATACTCTTTCAAGTGTTTTCATGTGTTATAAAATTTATATCATTTTAATGTTATATATTTTGCTTCTGCAAGTTTGACTTTTTAAAGAATCCACTGAGACATAAGAACATACAATATTTGTGTTTCTGTGTCTTGATTATTCCACTTAGCATATATCCTCCAGATTCATTAGTATTGTTATAAACGCAAGAATTTTATTATGACACTAATATTTGCACATTTATACACCCTATTTTCTTGATCCAATCATCCATTGATGAATGCTTGGGCTGTTTTCACTTTTTGGCTATAATGAATAAAGTCACAATGAATACAGGAGTGCAAATATCCCTTTTAGATCCAGATTTTGTTACCTTTGGCTATATCCCCAGAAATTGAATTGCTGGACCATAAGAAAGGTTTATTTTTAACGTTTTGAGGAACCTCTGCACTTTATTTTCTATATGACTGCATCAATTTACATTCCTACCAACAGTATAAAGGGTATTCTTTTTTTCCATATTCTTCTCAACATTTGTTAGGTCTCATCCTTTGGTAATAGCCATCCTAAAAGGTATGAGGTAAAATCTCATTATGGTTTTGATTTATATTTCCCTGATGAGTAATAACATTGAGAACCTTTTCATATGTCTGTGTCTTGTTTGGGAAATTGTCTGTCCAGACACTTTGCACATTTTAATTAGGTTATTATTATTATTATTATTTGTTATCAAGTTATGTGTATTCCTTACATGTTTTGGATATTAACCCCTTTTAAAAGATACATGGTTTGCAAACATTTTCTTACATTTCCTAAGTTGCCTGTCCATTTTTTTAATTGTTCTCTTTACTGTGAAGAAGGCTTTGAGGTTGATGTAGTCCCATTTATTGATTTTTGCTTTCATTGCCTTATCTATAAAATAATTACCAAGACCATCGCCAAGGAAAATTTAATCCATGTTTTCTTCTAGGAGTTACAAAGCCTAAGGTCTTTCATTTAAGATTTTTATCAATTTTGAGTTAATTTTGTGTGTGGTGTAAAATACATATGCAATTTAATTTAAAAATGCATGGTTTAGCAGTTTCCCCACTACCATTTATTTAAAGAGACTGTCCATTCCTCATTGTGTTTTTTTGGCAACCTAAAAAATAGTTGACCTTATATGCTTGGATTTATTTCTGGGCTCTCTATTATAGTCTATGGGACTGTGTGCTTGTTCTTATAGCAACATCATCCTGTTTTGATTACTACAGCTTTGTAATATAACTTGAAATCAGAAATTGCAGTATCTTCAATTTTTTCTTTCTCATGATTGCTATAACTCTATGATCTTTTATAGGTCCATAAGAAGTTAAAAATTGTTTTTCATTTCTCAGAAAAATGCTACTAGATAGGGATTACTACTGATACTATGGACTGCTTTGACTAATATGGACATTTTAACAATATTAGAATTTAAAATCCATGAGCATACAGCATATTTTTATTTCTTTGTGTATTTTTTAATTTCTTTACTCAATAATGTATTGTTTTTTGTAAAGACTTTTACATCCTAGGATGATTGTACTCTTAATTATTTTATTCTTATTATGGTATTTTAAATAAGATTGTTTTCTTAACTTTTTTATTTTTATTATTTATTTTTTTAGTATTTTCTATTATAATTGACATTCAATATTATTTTATATTAGTTTAAGGTATACAGCATAGTGATTGGACATTTAAATAACTTACAGAGAGATCCCCCTGATAAATCTAGTCCCCACATGGCACTATACACAGTTATTACAATATTGACTATTTTCCCTATTCTATACTTCACATGCCTATGACTGTCTTAATCTCTTCCCCGTTTTCACCCAGCTTACCTTTTTTTAACCTAGCTTTCCAACCCCCTCCAGTCTGGTAACTATCAAAATGTTCTTTGTATCTTTGAGTCTGTTTCTGTTTTGTTTATATTGTTGTATAGGTTCCATATAAGTGAACTTATGATATTTGTCTTTCTCTGTTGAACTTATTTCACTTAGCATAATATCCTCTAAGTCCACTTAAGTTATCATAAATGGTAAGATTTTATATTTTTATGGTCAAGTAATATTCCATAGTATATATGTACCACTTCTTAATCCAGTCATCAGTTGATGGGCACTTAGGTTGCTTCCATGTCTTGGCTATTGTAAATAATGTTGCAATGGACATAGAAGTGTATAAATATCTTTTCAAATTAGCGTTTTGATAAATGCCCGGAAGTGGAATTGCTGGATCATAAAGTTGTTTTCTTTTTAGTTTTTTTTAGAAATATCCATAGTTTTCCATAGTGGTTGTACCAATTTGCAATCCCATTGGTGAATATCGTTTCCCAACCTGTAGGCTGTCTTTTCATTTTTTTGATAATTTCCTTTGCTGTGCAAAATCTTTTCAGTTTGTTGTAGTATAATTGTATAATTTTGCCTCATTTTTCATAAATTAATTGACCATACAGGTTCGAATTTATTCCTGTGCTCTCTATTCAGTTTCATTCATCTATATGCCGGTTTTTATGCCAGTACCGTGTTGTTTTAATTACTATAGCCTTGTAGTATAGTTTGATATCAGGTAGCATGATACCTCCTACTTCGTTGTTCTTTCTCAACATTGCTGTGGCTATTTGGGGTCTTTTATGATTCTATATACATTTTAGAATTATTTGATTGAGTTCCATGAAAAATGTCATAGGACTTTTCATAGTTATAGCATTGAATCTATGGATTGCTTTGGATAGTATGGACATTTTAACAAAGTTAATTATTCCTATCCATGAACACAGTACATACTTCCATTTATTTGTATCATCTTCAATTTCTTTCTTCAATATCTTATAATTTTATGAATGTAGTTCTTTTGACATCTTAGTTAAATTTATTCCTAGCTATGGTTTTTAATGCAAATGTAAATGAAATTATTTTTCTTAATTTCTCTTTTTGGTAGTTCATTGTGGTGTATAAAATTCAGATGATTTCTGAAGATTAATTTTGTATTCTGCTGCTTTACTAAATTCATTTGTCGGTTCTAGTAGTTTTTTTTTTTTTTTAGGAATATTGATTTGTGGCCTAGTATGTAGTCTATTTTGGAAAATGTTCCATGAAAAGAATATCTTTCTCTATACTATCATGTTATCTGCAAATAATGACAGTTTTACTTCTTCCTTTCCGAATTGAATGCCTTTATTTCTTTTCTTGTCTGAAGTTGTGGCTACAAATTCCAATACTATGTTAAATAAAAATCTTCTTCTTGTTCCTGATCTTAAGGACAACACATTTGGCTTTTCACCATTGAGTATGATGTTAGCTATATGTTTGTCATACATGGTCTTTACTATATAGAGATGTTTCACTATTCCTACTTTACTGAGAGTTTTTTTTTTTATCATAAATTGATAATGGATTTTGTCAAATGCTTCTTTTTTGCATCTATTGATATAACATGACTTCTATCTTTCATTTTTTTATGTAGTGTACCATGTTAATTGATTTGCATCTATTAAACCAACCTTGTATCTCAGGAATAAATTCCACTTTTCATGGGGTATGTTATTTTTAATGTATTGCTGAATTTGGTTTCTTAATATTTGTTGAGAATTTTTGCATTCATGTTTATCAGCGATATTGGCATATAATTTTTCTTTTTTGCATTATCTTTGTCTGGTTTTAGAATTAGGGTAATGGTGACCTCAAAAAAAGAAATTGGGAGCCTTCCTTCCTCTAGAATTTTTGGAATAGTTTGAGAAAAATAGGTGTTAATTATTCTTTTAATGTTTGGCAAAATTCACCTATAAAGCCAGCCATCTAGTCCAGGACTTTTGTTTTTTGGAAGTTTTTAAATTACTGATTTGATTTTGTTTGTAGTAATTGGTCTTTTCAGATTTTCTGTTTCTTTTTGATTCAGTTTTGAAAGATTGTAGGTTTCTCGAAATGTATCAGTTTCTTCTGATTGTCCAATTTTTTGGCATATTATTGTTTCTAGTATTTTCTTACACTTCTTTGTATTTCTGTGTTGTCAGTTGTCACTTCTCTTTTTTCATTTCTGATTTTATTATTTTTCTTTTCACTTATTTTTTATTAAATTTATTGCTGCAATATTGGTTAATAAAATTATATAGGTTTCAAGTGTACAATTCAATAGTGTGTTATCTGTATATTGCATTGTATATTCACCACCCTAAGTAAAATTTCCTTCTGTGACCATGTGTTTGATCCTTTATCCTTATCTACCTCACCCTTCCCTATTTCCCTCTGGTAACCAGTAAATTGTTATTTGTGGTTATGAGTTTCTGTTTGTTTGTCTTGTTCATTTGTTGTTTTCAGTTTTATATCCTCAATATGAGTGAAATTATATGGTTCTCAACTTTTTCTGTCTGTTTTATTCTGCTTAGAATGATAATCTTAAGATCCATCACATTATTGCAAGAAGCAGTACTTTTTGTTTTTCTTTTTCTTGATCAGTTTGGTTAAAGGTTTATCAATTTTCTTTATCCTTTTAAAGAATCATTTCTTGGTTACTTTGGTCTTTGGACTGTATTTTTAGACTCTATTTTGTTTTCTTTCCTGCTCTGATATCTATTTACTTTTCTTATAATCATTTCAAAGTTTATTGCCTTTTCTTTTTTCAGTTCCTTTGTATGTAAAGTTATATTGTTTATTTTACTTTTTTTGTTTGTTTGTTATTTGAGGTAGGTCTGTATTGCTATGAATTTTCCGCTTAGTACAGTTTTAGATATGTCCCATAGATTTTGGATCACTGTATTTTCATCTTCATTTGCCTCAAGGTATATTTGATTTCTACATTGATCTCATTGTTAACCCATTCATTGTTTGGTAGCATGTTATTTAGCCTTCAGGTATTGGTGCATTTTTAAGTAATTTTTTGGAATTGATTTTTAGTTTCATACCATTGTGGGGAGAGAAGATGCTTAATATGGTTTTAGGATTTTTCTTTTTTAATTTATTAAAACTTGATTTGTGGCCTAGTATGTAGTCTATTTTGGAAAATGTTCCATGAAAAGAATGTATATTCTGCTGCTTTTGTGTAAAATGCTCTAAAAAATAAATACATCTGGTCTAATGTGTCATTTAAAGCTATTCTTTCTTTACTGATTTTTCTGTCTGAAAGATCTGTCCATTGATGTCAATAGGATGTTAAAGTTTTCCACTATGACTCCATTACTGTTTATCTCTTCCTTCATATTGGTCAATATTTGCTTTATACATTTAAATGCTCCTATGTTGGCCACATAAATGTTTGCTAGGTTTATGTCTTCTTGCTGGATTGAACACTAAAATCAACAGAGGTTGCAAGTAGCCATTTCGAAAAGTTTGCGTTGCAACCTAGCTCATACATTAATTCATGCATCCACTGAGTAGTGAGTCCTGTGCTGAATACTGTTGGATAGTAACTGTTTAAATCTTACAAATTTCTAGTAAGGTCAGTTAACTGTGCACAACACAGAAAACCTAAGGCCATGTGTGCCTCAGCTCCATTGGATGACAAATTTTCCTTAGGAACTTGGCCCACCAGTCTCACAGATTTCGCTGGAGTTCAGTGTGTTAAGAAGCTGGCCAAGGACACTGTTGTCACAAGTCGAGAGGCACACATCCTGGTTCACATCTGAGCACGTGCTTGAATTCCATTCAGCGGAAGCACACCCACTGTGCTGAGTGGGGTCTGCCCCAGCAAACCTGTTGAGGACTAATCTTGTCAAGCTCCTTAAGAGGGCCACTGCAAGATGTGGAGCGCTCTAGTCACTGACAGGATATGCTGCTGAACCATTTTCAGGGTACCTACTATAAGCATCAACATCGTGTTGAACCACACACTACTCTCCGTGACCCGAGCACCCACACGTGTGGACTGTATGCAGTGTAGAGTTGAGAGGCTGGTGGTATTTGTTTCTGGCAGAAGACTTTTGAAGGCCATGTTAGCACAGTGGCCTTTCAGGGACAGCAGTTGATACTTGTTTGGAAAATTATGAGCTAGAAGGTCTCACAAGTTTTATCAAACAAGTCTAGTCACCATGATACTTCTCACCAGCTTTAACATAGTGTTCCTTCATCAGGCAGGGCACATTCTGATCTGGGACTGTTGTGACGTGTTCAAATCTAAGATCCACAGAGGCAATTGAGATTAATTATGAGCCTTTATTAGCTGGCCGGTGACTGACTCTCTCCACCACGCAGGGTCAGAGAATCAGCCCCGAGCCTCCAGAGAAGGCAGCTTATAAAGTCCCAAATTATGTCCTAGTTGGCCTTGATCAAGCAAACAAGCAGATTACAAAAAAGCAGAAGATAGCTGTTAGCTTTTAGCACAAAGATATATTGTTTCAGGGGGATTCCTAAATTTTGTAGCAAACGGGGCCTGGTAGACAGTTTTTGTTATCTGGACCCCAGAGGTAATGTTGTTTTTTCTCTTGGGAGCTGACACCTGAGGATATCACTCCCTGTCTTGTCCTTGGGACTAGCTTACTGGAGAATTTTCCACTTTTACAGGACGAAGGCAACATAATGCTTTACCAGGGTTTGTGTGGCTGTGGCTGTGGCTCAGAGCAGAGCGGGGGCTGTCGAGCACACTGCTCTGTCTATGAGGAAAACATACTCATTTCTGAAACACAGGTGCAGGACACCTTGAGCCCCCTAAACCAGTCTTTAGCGGACACCTAGCCAGGGCTTCCAAGCCTAGTATCTCTTCTGTAAACAGAACCCATAAACAGCGAAGGATGCATGTCCCAGAATTATTTGTAAAGCGTGACCCAGGAGTCTGCACTGGATAAGGACATGATATTCCTCACAGCATGCTGTCATTTAACGGTACATGTTCTGTGAAGCATTGATAAAATGTTCTATGCGACAGTGTGGAGGATGATTTGAACTCTATAGTTTTGAAGCACATCCCAGCATGGTGTCTTTCCATGAACTCAATAAATACATATGTTGCAAAGCACAGGGCGCCATGCCTTAGGGCAACTGACTAAGAAGGAGCCTCAGGCATTGGAGCATGGGAGCCTCAGGCTTCTCCGTGCACGTGAGCTGTGTTCAGCACTTCCTTTGGTGAATGGGAAAGGGACCCATGCTGGAAGGCAGGCAGCACTCCAGCTCTTCTGACACGTTCCGTGAACACCATTTGGCATGAACAGAGGGCTTGCATTCTCTGATGGGTGGCGTGAAGATTGTGTGCAGACTTCGCTGAGCACGCCATAGTTTGTGAGTGGGATTCGCACAGAACCCCCCTCTTTGAAGAGAACCCAGATGCCTTCCTGAGTGGACGCAGCGACGTGCAGGCGGGGCTTGCCAGAGTCATTCAGCCAGCTTCCCACACGCGTTGTTTCCTTTCTTTTCGTGAGTTGATTTGAAACACACCCTGCACTGCAGGCGGCGGAGTGGTCAAACACATTGTGTCCCCAGCCTGCTGGGCAGTGCACATTTCGTCAGAACAGTGTCCACTGTCTGACCTCCAAGTGGGGCATGTGACCCTAAGCTGGAGGCCCGACTAGGGTACACACTTGCATCTCACTGTGCGGCTCCCCAGCGTGGACGTCGCAGTAAGCCAGGCAGTGCTCAGGGACACCCTGAAGCTCGGGGATTTCGCATTGCTTCTGGCATCACACACTATCTGAGCTGCATTAACTGAAGAACATGATTCTGGCCCCGGTGTGCTGGACGCTTGTGTCTCCTGATACACATCATCACGGTAGTCAACAGAAACCATCTCCTCCGTATGTTCCTGTGAAGGTTCCACTCTATGAATGACGCTCTGCTGAACTCTGGGCAAGAAGCTTCTGAGGTCACAGGGACTGATGACTACTGAGCTCAGACTCATCACTGCATGTCAAGGCACAATGAAGAAGAATGTTACAGACTGATTGTGTAGTGTGCCAGCTGGCAGCAGTGTGCAAAAACCCCGCTTGGTCTGCAGAAGTGATTAGTGGCTACACTTTGCCACAGGTTGCACACAAATAAGTAGCCATTTGATCACTGACAATAGACTTTTTTAAATTTAGTTTTTTAAACATTCAACAATGCTTTTATTTCTCATTTATTTCTTAAGCATATGTTTTCTGAGTATAAAATCCTGGATCGATTGTTCTTTTCTTTCTATACTTGAAGAATGTTGGTTTCCATGATTTCCGATGAGAATCCTCTGTCATTTTATTTTCCCTTTATATATCATCTCTCTTTTTTTAGCTTTTATAATTTTTTTTCTCTTTAGTTTTCAGACGTTTGATTATGATGCATTGTAGTGTGAATTTTTTCTGGGGTTTTCCTGTTTGGTGATTTCTCAGCATACTTAACCATTAGGTTTATGTGTTTTACCCCCAATTTGAGAAATCCTCAACTGTTATTGCCTTGATTGCATTTTTTATAGCTTCCCCTGTTTCTAATTTCTTTGGGGGGGGGGAACTCTGATAACATAAATATTAGATCTGTCGTTACAGTCCTATAGGTCCTTGAGTTTATTTGTTTTAAGTTGATTTTTTTCTCTTTCTTAGGTGGAGTAATCTCTATTTTTCTATCTTCATGTTCACTTATTCTTTTCTTTAACCTCTCCATTCCACTATTTAGCCCTTTCTAATTATTTTGTTGATATTAATTTTTTATCTCAACTGTATTTGTAACTTCTGATTAAAATAATTTTATGATAGTCTTTTTTAAAAAAATCTTTGTTAAAAAAACACAACATCAGTGTTTTCTCAGTGCCAATATCTGTCGATTTTACTTCTGAAGTTGTGATTTTCCTGTTTTTATTTGTTTATTTTTTTATAACGAAAAGTTTTCAAATGCATCCTGGGTATTTTGGATACTATGCTTTGAGACTTTGGATTTATTTAAATCTCATTTTTTAGATTTCTTCTGACAGCACAGGGGGGGAGGAGAAAGGTATTACGTTGCCACTGCCTTTGTCCTCCTTTAATACCTTGGGTGAGAGCCTCTCACTGTTACTCCAAGATTGATTCCCCATACCCTACCACGTAATCATTCACTGGAAATGGAAATGTATGCATCTTAATGGTGGACCAACAGGGTATTTCTTATTTATTTCTCTAATTTCTTTTGCCTTGATATCAGAGTTATATTAGTCGAATTACATGAGCTGGGACATGATGTCTCTTCTTCTATTTTTTTTAAATAAATTTATTTATTTAAATTATTTTCAAGTATACAGTACGTTGGTTAGACATCTATAATGTTCATAAAACGATCCCCTCAATTGCTCCTTCCCTCCCTTTACCCTCCACTTAACCATCATATTAATGCTTACTGCATTCCCTCTGCCATGCTCCCCATGACCAACTATCAACTACTAATTTTTACTTCTTTAACCCTTCATCCCATTCTCCCAACCTCCCAACCCCCTTCATCCATCACCAAATTGTCCACTATATTTGTGAGTCTGTTTTTGATTACTTTGTGTTTTTTTTTTGTTTCTCGGATACCACACATAAGAGAAATCATATGGTATCTATCTTTCTTTGTCTGACTTATATCACTCAGCATAATAACCTCTAGGTCCATCCATGTTGTTGCAAATGGTAAGATTTCATTTTTTTTAATGGCTGAGTAATATTCCATTGTATATATGAACCATAATTTCTTTATCCAATCGTCTGTTGCTGAGCATTCGGGTTGCTTCCATATCTTACTATTGTAAATTGTGCTGCTATGAATATTGGAGTACATAGATCTTTATGAATTATTGTTTTGATTTTCTTTGGATAAATACTGAAAAGTGCAATTGCTGGATCAAAAGGTATATCCATTTTTAATTTTTTGAGGAAACTCTATACTGTTTTCCATAGTGGCTGTACCAATTTACAATCCCACAAAGAATGTATGAGGGATCACTTTTCTCCACATCTTTGCCAACACTTGCTGTTTTTGATTTATTGATGATAGCCATTCTGAGAGGTGTGAGGTGATATCTCATTGTGGTTGTAATTTGCATTTCTCTGATGATTAGCGACCTTGAGCATCTTTTCATATGTCTGTTAGCCATCTGTATTTCCTCTTTGGCAAAGTATTTGTTCAGGTCTTCTGCCCATTTTTTAATTGGATTGTTTGTTTTGTTGTTGTTGTTGTCGAGTTGTATAAGTTCTTTATAAATTTTGAATATTAACTCCTTTTCAGATGTATCATTAGCAAATATCTTCTCCCAGTCAGTTGTCCTTTTGTTTTGTTGATGGTTTCCTTTGCTGTACAGAAACTTTTTAGTTTGATGTAGTCCCATTTGTTTATATGTTCATTTCCCTTGCCTGAGGAGATATATCTGAAAAGAAATTCCTGTTAGTAATATCAGAAAGTTTACTGTCTATGTTTTCTTCTAAAAATTTTATGGTTTCAGATCTTACATTCAAATCTTCAATCCATATTGATTCTATTCTTGTATACAGTGTAAGAAGATGGTCCAGCTTCTTTTTTTTGCATGTATCTGTCCATCCAGTATTCCCAACACCATTTATTGAAGAGACTATCTTTACCTCATTGTATATTCATACTCCTTTGTCATATATTAAGTGAATGTATAGGTGTGGATTTATTTTTGGGCTCTCAATTCTGTTCCATTGATCAATGTATCTGTTTATATGCCAGTACCATGCTGTTTTGATCACTGTAACCTTATAGTATAGTTTGATATCAGGTAGTGTGATACCTCCAACTTTGTTCTTCTGTCTCGAGATTGCCATGGCTATTTGGGTTTTTTTATGGCTCCATAGAAATTTTAGAATTGTTTATTCTAGCTATCTGAAAAATGTCATTGGTATTTTGATAGGGATTGCATTGAATCTATAGATTGCTCTGGTAGTATGGCCATTTTAACAATGTTGATTCTTCCTACCTATTAACAGTGTATATGCTTCCATTTATTTGTATCTTCTTCAATTTGTTTCTTCAATGACTGATAATTTTCTGAAAACAGGTCTTCTTGCTTCTTGGTTAATTCGATTGCCAGGTATTTTATAGTTTTCAATGCAATTGTAAATGGGATTGTTTTCTTAATTTCTCTTTCTGAAAGTTCATCATTGGTATATAAAAATGCCACTGACTTCTGAATATTTATTTTGTAAACTGCTACGTTATGGAATTCATCGATCACTTCTAACAGAATTTTTGGTGGAATTTTTAGGGTTCTCTATATATAGAATCATGTCATTGGAAAATAATTGAGTTTTACTTCTTCCTTTCCAATTCAGATGCCTTTTATTTCTCTTTCTTGTCTTGTTGCTGTGGCTAAGACTTCCAATACAGTGTTGAAGAGGAGTGGTGAAAGTGGGCATTCTTGTCTTGTTCTTGATCTTAAGGGAAATGCTTTTAGCCTTTCCCCATTGAATATTTTGTTAGCTGTAGGTTTGTCATATATGGCCTTTATTATATTGTGGTATGTTCCCCCTATTCTTACTTTGCTGAGAGTTTTTCTCATAAGTAGATGCTGGATTTTGTCAAATGCTTTTTCTGCATCTATTGATATGATCATATGGTTTTTATCTTTCGATTTGTTAATGTAGTGTATCACATTCAATGATTCGCAGATATTGAATCAACCTTGGATCCCAGGAATAAATCCAACTTGATCATAGTGTATGATATTTTTAATGTATTGCTGAATTCGGTTTGCTAATATTTTGTTGAGGATTTTTGCATCTATGTTCATATGAGATATTGGCCTATAGTTGTCTTTTTTTGTAATGTTTTTGTCTGGTTTTGGAATCAAGGTAATTGTGGCCTCATAAAAGGAGTTAGAGAGCCTTCCTTCTTCTTGAATTTCTTAAAATATTTTGAGAAGAATAGGTGATAATTCTTCTTTGAATGTTTGGTAAATTCACCTATGAAGCCATCTCATTCAAAACTTTTGTTTTTGGGAGGTTTTTGATTACTGATTCTATTTCATTGGTGGTAATTGGTCAGTTCAGATTTTCTGTTTCTTCTTGACTCAGTCTTGGGAGATTGTATGTTTCTAGGAATGTGTCTATTTCTTCTATTTTGTCCAATTTGTTGCTCATAGTATTTTCTTAGGATCCATTGTATTTCTGTGGAGTCCGTGGTTATTTCTCCTCTTTTATTTCTGATTTTATTTACTGGAGTTCTCTCTTATTTTTACTTGATAAGTCTGGCTGAGGGTCTGTCAACTTTGTTTATCCTTTCAAAGAATCATCTCTTGGTAATATTAATCTTCTGTATTGTTTTTTTGGACTCTATTTCATTTATTTCTGCTCTGATTTTTAATATTTCCTTCTTTCTATTCACTTTGGGCTTTGTTTGCTGTTCTTTTTCTAGTTCTTTTAATTGTAAGGTTAGATCGTTTATTTGAGGTTTTCCATGTTTCTTGAGGTATGCCTGTATTGCTATGAATTTCCCTATTAAGACTGCTTTCTCTGTGTCCCATAGATTTTGTGTCATTGTGTTTTCATTTTCATTTGTCTCTAGGTATCTTTTAATTTCTTCTTTTATCTCATTAGTAACCCATTCATTGTTTAGTAGCATGTTATTTAGCCTCCAAGTGTTTGTGTATTTTCCAGCTTTTTTCTTGTAGTTGATTTCTAGTTTTATACCATTGTGATCAGAGAAGATGGTTGATATGATTTCGATCTTCTTAAATTTATTGAGACTTGATTTGTGTCCTAAAATGTGGTCTATCTTTGAAAATATTCTATGTGCATTTGAGAAGAATGTATATTTTTCTGCTTTGGGATAAAATGCTCTGAAAATATCTATTACGTCCATTCGTTCTAGGGTGTCTTTTAGGCCCATTGTTGCCTTGTTGATTCTTTGCCTGGAAGATCTGTCCATTGGTGTCAATGGGGTGTTAAAGTCTCCTACTATGAGTATATTACTATTGATCTCTCCTTTTATGTCAGTCAATAATTTCTTTGTGTATGTAGGTGCTCCTATGTTGAGTGTGTATATGTTTACTAGAGTTATGTCCTCTTGATTTATCGATCCCTTTGTTATTAAGTAATACCCTTTTTTTTGTCTCTTATTATAGCGTTTCTTTTAAAGTCTATTTAATCTGATATTGGTATTGCTACCCTGGCTTTTTTTTTTTTTCATTTCCATTCGCATGAAATATCTTTTTCCATTTATCTACTTTTAGTTTGTGGGTGTCGTTTGATCTGAAGTGGGTCTCTTGTAGACAGCACATGCATGGGTGTTGTTTCCTTATCTATTTGGTTATGCTATATATTTTGATTGGAGCATTTAATCCATTTACATTTAAAGTGATTACTGATAGGTATCTTGTTACTGCCACTTTATTATTCATATTTCTTTATTCTATTTTAATTTTTACCCCTTCTCTTTTTACAGAGGACTCTAACATTTCTTGTAATGCTGGCTTGTTGGTGATGAATTCCTTAAGCTTTTTTTCTGTCTGGGAAGTTCTTTATCTCATTTTCCATTTTACTTGAAAGCCTTGCTGGGTAGAGTATCCGTGGCTGTAGATTCTTGTTTTTCATAACTTCGAATATTTCTTCTGGCTGCAAAGTTTTTATTGAAAAGTCTGCAGACATTCTTATAGGGGTACCCTTGTAGGTAACCAGTTCCTTTCTGTTGCTACTTTTAAGATTCTCTCTTTGTCCATTTCCTTTGGCATTTTAATTATGATGTGTCTTGGTGTAGGTTTGAATTCCTCTTGTTTGGCGTTCTTTGTTATTCCTGAATTTGTATGTCTAATTCCTTTGCCAGGTTAGGGAAGTTTTCTGTCATTATTTCTTCAAATAGAATCTCAATCCCTTGCTCTCTCTCTTCCTCTTCAGGTACTCCTACGATTCGGGTTTCTACAAATCCGAATGTTGTCCCAGAGGTCTCTTAAACTACTCTAATTTAAAAATTTTTTTTTCTTTCTGCTGTTCTGATTGGGTGTATTCAGCTACCGTGTTTTCCAATTCGCTGATTCGATCTTCTGCTTCATCCAATCTACTATTGAATCCTTCTAGTGTATTCTTCATTTCAGTTACTATATTCGTCATTTCTGTCTTTTTTTTTCTTATGCTTTCTATGTCCTTTTTAATGTTTACTATCTCTCTGTTGAGGTTCTCACTGTGCTCATCCATTCTCCCTATAAGTTCATTGAGCATCTTTATAACCATTATTCTGAACTCTGTCTCTGGTAGTTTGCTTGCCTCCATTTCATTTAGGTTATTTTCTGGAGTTTTCTCTTGTTATTTCATGTGTGGCATGTTTCTTTGTTTTCTCATTTTATTAGCCTCTCTGTGTTTGCTTCTAGGTGTCTAGGAATATTTCATCTCTCAGCATTGGCCAGATGGCCTAATGCAGAAGGTGTCCTGTGTGGCCCAGTGATCCCTTGTACCAGGAGCTCTGGACATGACCTTTGTGTGGGTTGTGTGTGATTTTATGTTGTCACCAAGTCTTTTTTCTTGTTAGTAAATCTGTAGGATTAACATTCAGGCTGACTAATTGTGGGAATTGGCTGCACCCTCAAGATAAGAGTTCTTGTTTGGGGGCTGACTCCACTGAGTGGGATATGCCCTAGTAGGCTTGCGTACTTGCTGCAACTATCCTTTATCCAGAGTATCACTTCTGGAGCTAGTCAGGAGTTGCTCCGTTGTAGTCTGGTACCCACCTCTAGATGCATTGATTTTGTGACTCTTTGAGAGGGGCTCCCCAGTAGGCCAAGGTCAGCCACTGCCTTTGAATGCTAAGGGCTACCCAGTGAGAAGTACAAAGCGATCTGCTGATGATTGTTGTCTATGCTGGATTTATAAGTAAATTGAAGAGACAACGCTATAGGCAGCTCTCGGTTATCCTCATCTCTGACCTGTGGCATTTTAGCAGAGGGACCAGTGCTCCTCAAGGTCTGATACTGCCTACCAGATGCCTATAAGTCTCTGAAACTGGATGAGCCTCTGGGTGATATGCATGTTGGGTGTCTTAGGTATCCTGGGACTCTCCTGGGTCTAGTGAGTAAATTTCCCCCTGCCACTGAAGTATCAGTTTATTTGCCCATGCTGTCTCTGCTTCTCACTGTACAAGTTTTTACTCATAGCAAAGTCAACCACTGCCCACCTTGGGCCTAAATGCACTATCCCAGAGCAGGGGCAGCTGCCTTTCGCTGTGCAGTGGGCACTTTGTGTACTGGATGGGACAGGAGCTCAAGGAGTCAAGGGCCATCAGGCCAGTACCGACCCCTGCAATCCCCTTAAGAGATATTGTAACCTGTACAGGTATCAGTGTTCTGTTCACAACTGTTCTTCAAAATGCACTCACTATGTTAGCCAAGGTCTGTTTCTTGCGTTAACTGCTCAACCCCAGAGCCAAGGAGGGTACAAGAGGCTGTTTGTCAATGGGCTTTAAGGCACATAGCGGCTTGGATGAAGTGGGATCCTATAGAGGCAAGGTCCATTTGGCCAATACAGTATCGGTTTTGCTGCAACTTCTGTGCCGGGCGTTTCCACTGTAGACACAGATCACAGTGAGACCAGCTGCTGTCAGGGACAGTCCAACAGACCTCTGTGCTCCCCGGACACAATACTGCAACTCTTGCAGGCAGCACATGTCTGCCCGCCTTTGATTTCTGTGTTGTGCTCACCCTGTGCCAGCCAAAGTTTGTTGCCTGCGTGGTTTAGGTGATCAGGGGAAGAGAAGGACAGGGCTGTGGCAGTTCACTGTCAATGGGCCCCCAGGGCAATTTATGGGTAGAGTGGGGCAGGGTTTTAGAGAAACAGTGGCAGTCAGCTCAATATAGCCCTCAGTCTTCCTGCAAATTTGGTAACTGTTGTGAGCTCCTGCAGAAGACCCAGATCACAGCAAGACCTGCTGCTATCTGGGACTGGCATCCAGCAACAACTGCCCCAGGCATTCTACAGATTGGGTGAGTCAGGCTGATTCCCTCAGACCAGCACTTCCTAGTGATTCTGTGGGAGGGGTCTGCATAATCAAGCTGGCAGACCTGTAGGTTACCCTGTAGCGGGGCTAGACTAAGGCATAATCTTGGCTGCCCTTGCAGTCCTCCTTCTGATGCCAGGTAATGCAGATGTTTTCAGAATGAATCCTTCACAAGCCTCTGACCCAGCCGGTGTCCCAGGTGATTATCTGCGGGTCAGAAAGCCTTTGTGCGGGTCCTTCAAAGGGATGTCTAGGGGCTCAGTCGCCTTCTGTCTCACCTGGACAGGTGGAATCCCCTTTAGTTCCTACAGCCAGAATTATTGGGATCTCTTCTTTCCTGGGCTGGGACCCTGGGCTGGAGAGCTTCCCAATGAGTTCAGGATCCCCCTCTCCCTCAGGAGAGCCTCTGCAATCTCATTCTCCCTCCTGGTGATTCTCCACCTTCCACAGGTGTGGATCCAGCCCAATTTGAGACTTTGCCTCTCCTACTGGCTTTGATGTGGCTCCTTTATATTATCAGATATAAGTGTTATGATCAGCTGGACATCAGGTGATTCTCCACGTTGATTAGTTTATAATTTGGTCGTAAATTCAATGTGGTCCTGGGAGGAGACAAAACCTGCTTTTAACTAATTCACAATCTTCCCCTCATCTTCCTCTTCTACTTTTTAATAGTTTGTGTAACAATAATAGTATTACTTTTCCCTTAAATTTTTGATTTGGTACAAATCAATTACTGAAATCTACTGGATCTTTATTTTTTGTTGCTACAACATTTTTGATTAGTTACATGTTTATTATTATTAATATTTTTATTGATGCTTTCCATTGTGAATTCTTCCTTTGTCATTTTTTTTCTGGTCAATTATGTAATTTTGAAAACTAAATTTATTCTCATAAGTAAATGAATACAGTAAAATGTCATAATACAGAGTCAATAACAAAGTATATTTCTATATACAAATAAGTAAATATTTTAAATAAAATTTTTGATAACATAGAAATCTATTTTTAAAAACATAAAAATAAATATAAGAAGATGTATGCAAGATGTTTCACAAAACATTGTTTAGCAGTGTGAAAATAAATTAATGTCTACATGCATAACATTTTTGTTGACTAAAACATGATACATTTTAACATTAAAATTCCCTTTCAATTAATATGTAGACTAAAGTAAACATTTAAATTATAATGCTTTGAAATAAATAAGATGTTGTTTTCGCATTTTTAAAGTACACAGGAGTTCAGGGATGGTTCTATAATGTAGTAATTAGCTTGTCTGCTTTACACTGCTTTACATGCTTTACATCTGGTTTCGCACGCCAGGTGGAGCCATGGACCATACCCTGGGTGCGCCAGGCCCGGGTGCTCCGAGCCCTGCAGGCCTGTGGAGAGTGTGTGGGAGGAGAGGCCCCACCTTTAGAGATACAGTTCTTAAGGGGAGATGGCAACATCCTTAGGTCAGGCGTGGAAGTTGGGGTGGGGTGAATTAAAGAGAAAAAAAAAAAAGTATACAGGAGTTTATTAGGAAGCATACATAGACACACACACACACACACACACACACACACTCACTGATCATAAAATGAGAAATGATAAATTAAACTTTATAAAATGTAAAATGTCTGCTCAGCAAGACACATGATTGAGAAAACAAACAGGCTATCCACAGAGGAGAAAATATTTACAAAACATATTTTTGATGAAGTACTTTGGTACAGAATACATACAAATATTTTATAACTTGATGAAATAAATACAATAAAAAATGGCAAAAGACTTGAAGACATCTCTCATGAAAGGAGATATGTAAATTATTGATTAGTATTCAGGATAATCACCTTCATTTTTTAAGGATAATCACTTTTTAGAGAAGTTGAGACTTTAAAAATGCTGTAGATCTATACAATTTTAGGTAGGTTAAAGTTTAAACTATCGACAACATCAAATATATTGAGAATGGGGGGAATATGAATTCTTTTACTTTGTAGAAGAGAGGCTAAATATGTAACCGCCCTGCTGAGACACTGTTTAGCAGTTTTACCTGCAATTTCAACCAAGACTACATTGTTAGAATTTATTCATGTAAAGTAAAAACATAGAGAAGATTTGTGTGATGTATATAGAGCTGATATTTATATTGGTTGAAACTGTAAATTCAACTGTATTTTACAGAGATAAATATCGTGAATCAGTGATACAATGGAACACTATTCTGTAATAGAAACAATAACCTATAGAATCATGCAACAACATAGACATATTTTTAAACATTATATTTAGCAAAAAGATCCAGACAAAAGAATTACAAACTGTATAATTTTACTTCATATGTACATGTAAGTTATATATACACGCACAAAATATATATATTTCAAAATAAGCTAAAACAAGTTCTATCATTATGATGATTAAAATAAAAAATATCTGTTTGTGTGTGGGAATGGAGGGATTATCTGAAAAGGGGGACTTTTTTGAGGGGAAATATATTTACTATTTTACCAAATTGTTGGTTACCTGAGTATAAACATTTTTAAGTTGGTAAAACATACATTTAATATTTGTGTATTTCACTGCGTAAAACTTTATATAAAAAAACATTACTAAGAGTTTACTTGTTTTATTGATCCAGTATAATCTAAACAAAAAGTCTCTTTTCCAAATGTCATACAATGTGAAATTTAATTATGTAAATTATATGAAAAATATCTGGTGGAAATTGTATGCCTGAAAATATTTTTATTACTATTTACACTTTTAATACACTTGATGTATATTTGAATTTTGACATATACTGACTTATGTAAAGAAATATACATTGATTAAAAAAAGAGATAAACAGTATTTCTAATCTTGTTTTGCCCAATTCAGTCTGCAGAATATTGAAGAGACAGTGATATGCCACCCAGCTGAATATTTCTATATATTAAAAAATCTGGCATCAAAAAGGAGAATTTATTTTTTATTTTTTAAAGTTTTTAATTTTTTTTATTATGGTAACATTGATTCAAAAAATCCAATAAGTTTAAAGTGTACAATTCAGCAGTAGGGCATATATATATATTTCATCATGTATTCACTGCCCATAGTTAGATTTCTTTCTGTCACCACATATTTGACCCCTTTTACCCCCATCTATCTTGCCCTACCCCTCCACTCTCTGCTAACCACTAGTCTATTGTCCACGTCAATGAGTCTCTGTTCTGTTTGTCTGTCGCTTTTAGGTTTAAAACTCACATGTAAGTGATATCATGTAGCTTTCAAGTTTTTCTGCCTAGCTTATTTTGCTTAGCATGATTATCTCAAGGTCCATCCATTTGCTGCAAATGGCAGTATTTTATCTCTTCTTATGGCTGAGTAATATTCTATTGTATATATGTATCACATCTTTTTTATCCAATCATCTATTGTAGGACACTTTGGTTGCTTCCACATTCTGATTACTTTGACTAATGCTGCTATGAATATTGGGGTGCATATATCTTTAGGGATTTATATTTTCAAGTCTTTGTGGTAAATACCCAGTAGAAAGATTGCTGGATCATGTGGTGACCAATTCTTAGTTTTTTGAGAAACCTCCATACTATTTTCTATAGTGATTGTACCAATTTTCAGTCCTACCAGCAGTGTATGTGGGTTCTTATTTCTCCATGAAAAAGAAGAGTTTATGAAATTCATAAATATTATTTAAGAGTGAATCAATATACATATACCATTTTTTCAAATTAAAAAAAGATATTTATGAAATTCTAACTAAACAATACACATTTCTCACAGAACAACTGTTAAAAGCCCTTTACCAAATATGTGTAACAAAAGGTGTTCTATTTTGCTCGGTTATGGGTTCAACCTTTTTATTTATTTATTTTTGATTAAGTCCTGCATATGTAAATCACATGTTGTTCCACATTATATGAATAAGATATCAAATCATATGAATAAAACTATTCATTTTCTTTTGATTAACACCCATTTAGTATACAAGGTTACATTCTTTAATCTGCAAATAGCCATTTTTTTTCTAAGTGCGGTGATTTTATTACAGTATTGTTTATTAAGGTTGGGTATTCTAGAATTGTTTGAAATGTGCTGGCTGACTGTGCCTAATCTTTGACAATCACTTTGTGGCACTGAGTTTTATAGCTCTCTTCCTTATTTAAATGGATGTTATTCCCTCGGTCCTCATTGCTCTATAATTAGAGTGTGGCAAAGAAAACTTTCAAATAGGACTTGAAACTTATTGATAGAAGAAAGAAAGCACCACAAAGCCAGTGCCTAATACAGAGACTGAAATAAAGCCTGAATTATTTAATTTAATCAGGGCTAATATAACTCATAAACAAAGAATCTTTACATTAATGTAATAGGTGAAATTAGTACTCGTTGTTAAACAAAAAAACTAACTTCCACTACTGGGGGCCTTTTTAAAAGAAAGGGTTTGGTAAGCTGGCCAGAGCAGGCCAGGCCTTGGGCCCAGATGTATGAACCCCTAGCAGCAGCACTGGGCACAGAAGTCCACCTGGCTGCCGTCCTAGTTGATGGGCACTTTTACACATTATGTTTGGAAAGGAGAGGTGAAGCTGTTTTGAAAGAATTTTTGTGGCCTCAGGCAAGGTGTGTGGGACACGTGGGAGCAGGGCAGTTCTGTAACAAGAGCACAGTCTGTGAAGAGGAAATGGCTACTGCTGTTGACTGGTCGCTGGCCTGTGAAGAGGAAATGGCTATTGCTTTTGACTGGTCGCTGGCCTGACTGTTGGCATGTGCAGGGTACAGTGGCATGAGGTGGCCCCTAATGTGTGCCTGCAGGCTGACTCACACCTCCAGCAAACACTCAGAAATGGGAACAGCCTTTCTTCAATTGGCCCGGAGCATTAACTGGTTGGTCACTCTTCTCTCTATCTCTCCACTGAAATTTAGTTCAGGACCTCTCAGCATTTTTCTCTTGTCATCTTTAAAAGTAAAATTACCACTAAAATCATATACCCCACTCTATGTCCATGTGATGCATGTTCATTTAGTGTCCAATCATAACATTTATCTTTCACCTAAGTTCATTTAATACCTTTACATTTTATTTTACAGCCTTTGAAATAGTGTCCATATTTTGATTGTCTTATTTTACACATGATATTTAACATTTTTATTCACCTCAAACCTATCTGACTAAAGAAAGTGATAAAAAATGATTATAAAGATAATATTGAAACAAAATATTTTAACAATAATATTTAATCAACAGGCAAATGACAACGTTAACAGATTCAAAAAACAACCCTAGAAAGTTTCAAAACAGACATTTTTGTTACAAAAAGAATGGTAAGCCTCTTTTAAAATTACATTTTGAAGGTCAAATTAAATTATTTGCCATTAGGAAATAAAAAGAGACTAGGAAATCTTAAGGTTCTGAATTGCTATTGTTAAAAACCAAACTTTAACTGAGTAAGTTTGAAGATCTAATTGACTTGTTCGATGATTCATAAATTGGGCAGGATCCCATCTATCAAACAGAAAAAATTCTGAAGAGCTGTGCAAAATGGAAGGTTTTTATAGGCAGAAAAGGGGTGAGACAAGGAAAGAGTGTATTGTTTCAGGCAAGGTGTCCTCCCTTTGAGAAGAGAAAGGGTTCTATTAGGTGAATGACTTCACTAGCATTCACCAAGTAATTCCAGACTGACTAGTTAAAGGTCACATTCCTGGACGAGGCTGACGTTGCAGTTAGGTCAGGTATTGTCTTGGTTTGCTGATGTGGGCCTTGGTACAAGCGACTTCATTTTTGGTCTGTTGCCTCTTTTTTGACACTATTTATTGAGATGTAGAACAGTGAGAAAAAAGCAGTTGTCAGAGAAAACCCAGACTGAACAGTAGTTAAAGCAGTAAAACTAGTTTTAATGATATAGGAAGAAGAAGAAAAAAATGGAGATAAGTGGCCCAAAGGAAAAATAAACAAAGTGTTTTAAGAAAAAGAGTCCTTGAAAGTGTCAATCTTGTGAAAAGTGTCTTTTCAGATCCTCTGCCCATTTTTAAATTGAATTTTTGCTTTATATCCTTGAGTTGTATGAGTTCTTTATATATTTTGGATATTAGCCCTGTATTCAAGTCATTGTTTGCAAATGTCTTTTCCCATTCATTTGGTTGGCTCTTTGTTTTGTTGATGGTTTCTTTTGCTATGCAGAAGCTTGTTAGTTTGATATAGTTCAATTCATTTTTTTTTTTTTTTGCTTTTACTTCCCTTCTCTTTGAGATAAAATTCGTAAAATTCTCTCTAAATCTAAGATCCATGAGTAATCCTATGTTTTCTTCTATGTAATTTATTGTTTCAGGTCTTAAATTTAGGTCTTTCATCCATTTGAGTTAATTTTAGTATATGGTGAGAGATAGCAGTCTAATTTTATTCTTTTGCACGTAGTTTTCAAGTTTTCCCAGCACCATTTATTGGAGATGTTTTCCTTTCTCCAGTGTATGTTTTTGGCTGTTCTGTTGAACATTATTTGCCCATGTATATGGAGGTTTATTTCTGAGCTCTTGGTTCTGTTCCTTTGGTCTCTATATCTGTTTTTCTTCTAATCCCATACTGTTTTGATTATTGTTGTTCGTAGTATAATTTGAAGTTAAGGAGAGTGATACATCCAGGCTTGTATTTTTTTCTCAGGATTGCTTTGGCTATTGGAGATTTTTTGTGATTCCAAGACATACAAATAACCAACAGACATATGAAAAGATGCCCAACTTCACTTGCTATTAGGCAAATGCAAATAAAAACCACAATGAAATACTACCACATACCTGTTAGAATGGCTATCATCAATAGGATAAATAATAACAAATGTTGGAGAAGTTGAGAAGTAAAAGAACCTCCTACACTGCTAGTGGAAATTGATACAGTCACTATGGAAAACATTATGGAGTTTCCTCAAAAAAAAAACTAAGAATAAGATTACCATATGACCCCGCAATATTTCTTCTGGGTATTGACACACAAAAAAATTGAAAACATTTATCCATAAAGATATAGGAACCTCAATGTTCATAGCAGCATTATTCATGATGGTCAAAACGTGGAAACAATCAAAGTGTCCTTTGATATATGATTCTATAGAAAAGATGTGGTACATGCATACAATGGAATATTACTCAGCCATAAGAAAAGATGAAATATTGCCATTTGTGTCGACATGTATGGATCTTGAGATTATCATGTTAAGCAAAATAAGTCAAATAGAAAAAGCTGAAAACCATACGATTTCACTGATATGTGGGACATAAAACTGAAAGCAAGAAACCAATAAGGCAAGCAAATAGAGACCCATGGACACAGACAACAGTCTAGTGGTTACCAGAGGGAAAGGGTGTAAATAAGGGTAGAGAGGGTCAAATATATGGTGATGGAAAGAAATTTAACTTTGGGTGGTGAACACACAATGCAATATACAGATGACATATAGAATCATACACTTGAAATCTATATGATTTTATTTACCTATGTCACCTTAGTAAGTTTATTTAAAAAGATAAGTGTCAAATCGTAATAAAAGGCCACTGATGAAAAGACTCAGAACTGATCATTTACTTAATATTTAGACTATTTGTGACCTTATCAAGAATAGTTTTGATGGCATTTGACTGAAGGTGTACTCGATTCACTCCTGTTTATAAAGGGTCTGGATTGTGTATGGAAACTTTTCTCTTGCACATTGGACAAACACATATGAAAAAATTCTGAGCAAATGGCATAAAAGTGGTGCTGGTATGGCAGAAATGTGGTGGCTTAAAGGATCATTCCTTAGAAGGCAAAATATTAAAATATGGCACTGTTTTCAATCCACTTTCTAGCTGGCACTTATCTATAATGTAAAAATGATGGCCAAAATTAGAGACAATTTTGTGACCATAAGATGACCATAAGATGAAAGTTATATGTAAGAGGATGAGAGAGAATTTGAGAAGTAGATGATGTACATTTACCACCGTGTCGCAGGGATCTTCACTTTGGATTTTCTTAGCTGAGAGATAAGCAAACCCTGTCAATTTTAGGTGACTACTATTTCAGATCTTTAGTACTAGGAACAGAGTAAAATTTCAAGCATGCACACACATATACATATATGCATACCTTTTAATATCTGGCTATACCCTTCACCATGTGGTTATGAAGGAGTCTCAGTTGATACTAAGAGGTCATCATAATTTTTCAAAACTTTTTTACAACAAAAATGATTGCTACAAATATTTGATATTACATGTATGGAAGTCACATATAATAAATTTAAGCTATTCAGTTTAAAATCAGATTTGACATAAAATAGCCAGAGCAACCCATTTGTCCATTAATATTTGAATGTAGTCTCTCCTTTCTGAACACGTTTACTTTAATAAACTCAAAAAATAAGCAATGGACTGTCATCATTAGTGTAATACTAGAAATTCCATTATTTGTAATTATTAATTAAGGCCATTTATCAATATTATTAAGTGTGAAAAAATTCTAGAAGGTTTGAAAAGGAAGGAAAGAAATATCAAAATGTTTATCAAATGCCAGAGAAAAAGTAAAAAAAAATCCCATTATTCAGGATCAAATTTACATAAAGGGGACTGTTGGAAGGATTGATTATTTCAGTCTTAAGAAATAGATTTGATTATTCAATGGTTTAGGTGTTAATTTTAGTATGTGCATATCATCAATGCAAGAAATAAAAACAAAATATATATTAATTAATGCATTTTATAACATTTTACTTAAATTTGATAACCATGTGATCTAGAGCAATGCCAGAGAAAAATGAATGTGTATCAGAGTGTGGCTACTTGTATGTAATACAATTCTAAAATTAGTTCTATACTAGCACAGATATAGTAAACACAGATACCAGGGTTGAGTGATGTGTGCAATTATATTGTCCTTTTCCTTATTGTACAACATGGCTGTTGCAGTCACAGTTGTAATTCCTTTATTTTTATCAATAAAAAAGAAAAATAAGGAGGGATGCAAAGAAAAATATCAGCTGTATTATGCTTTTCAAAATTGCTTAAGAGCCTTTGCTTATAATTTTTCTATCTAAAAGAAAGAATACAAATACATATTTTTTTAAAAAAACCTGGATACATTTATATTTTACAAACATAGAGATTTTGTTTGATAATTAGATGTAGAAAATAAATATAAACTGATGATTAGTATTTTTTTGGCTCAATGATCTTAAAAACATAAGAACATTGAATGACTCTTAAATTACAAATATCTGGAGATGGATAATTTTTTACATTATATAAATAAGTGACATATAGCCATTGAGCTCTCCATTTTTAATACACACACACAAACACACACACATATAAAATATTCCATATAAAATAAACAGAATTCACGTTTTCCTCAAGTACACATGAAACATTCTTCAGTTAAATTATGTTAGGCTACTAAACAAGTCAATGTATTTATGAGAAGTGAAATCATATCAAGCATATTTTCTGATCACAATGGTATGAAAGCAGAAATCAATTACATGAAGAAAACTGGAAAACTCACAAATATGTGGAACTTGAAAAACATGCTACTAAACAACAAAAGATCAAAGAAGAAATTAAAAGATAAGTAAAAAAGCATTAAGACAAATAAAAATGGAAATAAAACATATCAAATTTATGGGATACAGCAAAAACAGATTTAAGAGGGAAATTCATGGCAATTGATGCCATCTCAAGAAACAAGAAAAGTCTCAAATAAACGACCTAATTTGATACCTGAAGAGCTAGAGAAAAGGGCTTCTGGTCAAGATGGCACAGTAGGTAAATGATGTGTTTGCTGCCTCTTATGATCACATTAAAATTACAACTAAACTACAGAATACACATCATTGGAGGTCATCTGAAGTCTAGCTGAACAGAAATCTTACCACTAAAGACACACAGAAGAGAACACCTCAACACTGGTAAGAGGAGAGGAGACATGGAACAAACAGGGCCCACGCCTATGTGTGGTGGTTGAAATTTGAGACAGATATCTTAGCTGTAGACATCCACCAAGAGGAGCAAGGAGTCTAGCCTCCCCACTGAGATCTCCAGGCCAGGGCTCCAGTGCTGGGAGCCACAAGTATAGGAGTCCCCATAACTTGTGGCTATGAAAACCAGCAGCAATTGTGGCTGAGTGAAATGGATGGGGGCTGGAGTACAAGGCATTCCTTTTAAAGGGTCTACAGTCTGCCTTTTTCACTGACAGACTCATTTTTTCTGAGCTCCAGTGCTAGGGCAGCAGCTCAAAAGGTGCCAGGGACATATGGGAAGGAACTGAGTTGTCTGACTTCAGGGTGAGGGCCAGAGGGCAGCTTTCTCACAGACAGAAGTGCTGGAATTGTTCCTTTGTTGAGCCCTCATTCATCTCAGCCTGCAGACCCAGGTGGCTGCCACATCTGGGCTCCATCAACCTCGTTAAAACTGGTCTCCCTACCCTAGAGATTGCCCAAGACCCTACCCAACTCAAATTATGGGCTCACTCAAGGCACTTTCAGTGGCTTTTCCATGCAAATGGCCTGTCTTGGCTCATGCTGAAGACTTTCCTAAAATCTCCCAAAGATTCATAAAACCCAAACAAGCAGCAATCAGTTTCACCATGCCCCATAGTTCTTGTTGAGTATCCTGAAGTCCAAAACTAGTGGGAGCTGGCCTCAGTTCTTGGCTTGGTCTCTTGAGGCACCTCCAAGCACAGCACACAGGTGGCAGCCGTCTGTGGATTGTGTGGTAATTCTTGCCAGGAGGCCCCAGGAAGGGCACAGCCTGAGGCTGAACATGTCCTGTGGTGAGGCCCCTCCAGGAGGCCCATTAGTTAGTATACTCACTGGCTGGTTTCAGATTGAGCCTGAGCATGACCTAGACCTTCATCCACAAAATACACACCCAAAGGGCAGACAGAACAGGCACCAAGAGCCCTGCTAAAGCAAATCCTGCTCTGTAGGGTCAGCTCCTGCGCAATAGCTCCTCTACTGTAGCCATAGCTAGTCCTCACAACCAATCAGTTTAAAAGTCGATCCCTCCTAATGATGTGCAAACAGAAAACAAGGCCCAATTACAACAGGAGGGAACACACAACCCACACAAAGAACACACCTGGAGCACCTGGCTCAGGTGACCAGGGGATCTGCACCACTGGTCTCCACAGGACATCCACTACATAAGGCCACTCTAGTAAGACCAGGAGACATAGCAGCCCTACCTAATACATAGAAACAAACAGAGAGAGGTAGCCAAAATAAGGAGACAAAGGAACGTCCCAAATCAAAGAACAGAACAAAGCTCCAGAAAAAATAACTAAACAAAATGGATGCAAACAATCTATCAGATGCAGAGTTCAAAATACTTGTTATAAGGATTCTCAAAAACTTAGGGGGAGATTATTTTAACAAAGAGATAAAAGGCATAAAAGTGAAGATAGAAAACTAAACAAAGAACCAGACGGAAATGAAAAATACTATAACTGAAATGAAGACTACCTTAAGAGGAACCAACAGTAAATTAGATGAAGCAGAAGGCTGAATCAGTGTTTTAGAAGATTATGTAACAGAAAACACAAAATTAGAATAGCAACAAGAAAAAAGAATTAAAAAATAAGAATAGTTTAAGGAGTCTCTGGGACAATGTCAAGCATACCAACATTTGCATCACAAAGGCACTAGAAGAAGAAAGAGAGGACAAGGGATTAAGAACATATTTGAATATGTACTTAAGTAATAATGACTGAAAACTGCCCTAACCAGATGAAGGAAATAGATGTATTAGCCCAGGAAGCCCAGAAATCCTAAACAAGATAAACCAAAAGAGATCTACACCAAGACACACAATCACTAAAAAGCCAAAGGTTAGAGATAAACAAAGGATACTAAAAACAGCAAGTGAAAAACAGTTACCTACAAGGGAGCTCCCATTAAACTGTTGGCTGATTCCTCAACAGAAACATTGCAAGCCAGAAGGGATTGGCACAAAATATTCAAAATGATGAAAATAAGAAAAGTAGTTCCTACATATGCTGTTTACGAGATAAAATGACACAGACATTGAAAGTAAAGGGATGGTAAAAGACTTTTATGAAAAAAGGAAACGAAAAAAACCTGGAGGCACAAAACTCTTATCAGACAAAATAAATTTCAAAACGAAAGCTATAATACGAGACAAAGTTTGATGTAGTCCCATTCATTTATTTTTGCTTTTACTTCCTTTGTCTTTAAGGTAAAATTCATAAAACCCTCTTAAAGTCCAAGGTCCATGAGTTTAGTTCTTATGATTGTTTTCTGTGCAATTTATTGCTTCAGGTCTTATATTCAGGTTCTTAATCCATTTTGAGTTAATTTTGGTGTGTGGTGATAGACAACAACCTAATTTCATTCTTTGATAGGTGGCTTTCCAGTTTTCCCAACATCATTTATTGAAAAGGCTTTCCTTTCTCCATTGTATGTTTTTGGCCCTTTCATTGAAAATTATTTGTCCGTGAAAGCATGGGTTTACTTCTGGACTTTCAATTCTGTTCCACTGGTCTGTGTGTTTTTCCAGCAATACCATGCCATCTTAATTATTGTCATTTTGTAGTATAATTTGAAGTCAGGCAGAGTGAAGCCTCTACTTCATTCTTTTCTCTCAGGATAGCTTTGGCAATTTGGGGTCTTTTATGCTTCCATATGAATCTGATGATTTTTCCTTCTATTCTTTAAAAAAATGCTGATGAGATTTTTATGGGGATTGTATTAAATCTGTATAATGCTTTACATAATGTTATCATTTTAACTATGTTGATTCTTCCAATCCAAGAACATGTAATATCTTTCCATTTCTTTGTATCTTCTTCAATTTTTTTTAAAAGTCTTATAGCTTTCATAATATAGGTTCCTCACATGTTTCATTAAATTTATTTCTAGGTATTTTATGCTTTTCATTGCAATTGCAAAAGGAATATTTTTTTCTGTATTAGCTTATTATTTCTAGTAATGTTCTTGTGGAGTCTTTAGGGTTTTCTATATAAAGAATCATGTCATCTGCAAGTAGTGACAGTTTGATTTCTTCATTTCCTATTTGGATGCTTTTGATATGTTTTTCTTGCCTGATTGCACTCGCTAGCTCTACTGTTATATTGAACAAGAGTGACAATAGTGGACAGCCTTGCCTCCTTCCTGATCTTAAAAGGAAGATTGTTAATTTTTCACCATTAAGTATAATGTTGGCTGAGCGATTGTCATATATGGCCTTTATTATGTTAAGTTACTTTCCTTCTATATCAATTTTGTTAAGTGTTTTGATCATTAATGATGGTGTATTCTGTTGAAGCCTTTTTCTGCATCTATTGATATGATCATATGATCCTTATTTTTTAATTTGTTTATGTTGTTTATCACATTGGTTGATTTGCATATGTTGAACCATCCCTGTGCCCCTGGGATGAAGCTCACTTGATCGTGATGTATAATCTTTTTAATATGTCACTGTATTTGGTTCACTAATATCTTATTTAGAATTTTTGCATGTGTGTTCATGAGAGAGATTGGTCTGTAGTTATCTTTTATTGTGTTATCTTTACCAGGTTTTGGTATCAGGGTAATATTGGCCTCATAAAATGATTTAGGAAGTATTGCTTCCTCTTTGACTTTTTGAAAGAGTTTGAGGACAATGGGTATTAAATCTTCTTTGGATGTTTGGTAGAATTCACAGGTGAAGCCATCTGGTCCTGGACTTTTGCTTTTTAGTAAGTTTTTAAAGATTGTTTCAATTTCCATACCACTAATCTGTCTATTTAGATTTTCTAGTTTTTCTTGATTCAGTCTAGGAAGGTTGTATCTTTCTAAGTACTGGTCCATTTCTTCTAGATTATTCAATTTGGTGTTATATACTTTTTCATAGTTTTTTTTTTTTTATATAATCCATTGTATTTCCATGTCGTCTGTCCTAATTTCTCCTCTTTCACACCTGATTTTATTTTATTAACCTTCTCAAAGAACCAGCTCTTTAGTGCATGGTTTTTTTTTCTATTGCTTTTTGTTTTCAGTTTTATTTAACTCTGCTCTAATTTTGATTATTTCTTTCCTTCTGCAGATTCTAGTTTTCATTTATTCTTCCATTTCTAGTATTTTATTTTTTAAGATGAAGCATTAGGTTGTTTTTTAAAAGGTCTCATTCTTGTTTTTAAGATAGGCCTGTAATGATACAAACTTTCCCACTATTACCACTTTTGTAGTGTCCCAAAGTTTCGATATGTTGTGCTATTATTATCATTTGTTTCTATGTATCTCTTGATCTCCCGTTTTTCTTCTTCTCTGACCCAGTTATTCTTCAGTAGCATGTTGTTTAATCTCCATGTATTCGTGGTTCTTCCTACTTTCTTTTTACATTTGATCTCCAGCTTCAAAGCATTATGATCAGATAATACGGTTAATATGATTTCAACGCTCTTATATTTGTTGAGGCTATCTCTTTGTCTCAGTAAGAGGTCAATCTTTGAGAATGTTTCATTTGCACTGGAGAAGAATGTATAGGCAGCTGTTTTGGGATGAAAGACTCTGTAAATGTCAGTGTTGTCCAGTTAGTCTAATATGTGATTTAAAGATATTATTTCTTTATTGATTTTCTGCTTGGATGATATGTCCATATCTGAGAGTGGGGTAATAGAAACAATAACCTATAGAATCATGCAACAACATAGACATATTTTTAAACATTATATTTAAGTCCCCTACTACGATAATATTTTGGTCTGTTTCCCTTTACTTCTGTTAGTAATTGCTTGATATATTTTAGGGCTCCCTGATTGGGCACATAAATTTTAATAAATGTTATGTCTCCTGGTATATAATTCCATTTATCATTATGCAGTGTTCCTCAGTATCTTTCTTTAACTTTTTTATTGCGAAGTCTATTTTGTTTGATATTAGTACAGCTACTCTTGCTTTTCTCTGAATGCCATATGCTTGAAATAGCATTTTACTTTGGGTTTTGTGTTTTGATACAATCTGCAACTCTGTGCCTTTTTATTGGTGAGTTCAGTCATTTACATTTAGGGCGATTATTGAAATATGAGACCTGCTCATAGCCATTTTATGTTTTGCTTTGTGATAGCTCAGTGTTTCTCTTGCTTCCTTATCCTTGTGTTTCTGGTTTTTCTTTCTTTCTTTTTTCTTTTTTGGTTGGGTTTGTGTGTTTTACCTCTGGTCTTTCTTGTAGAAGATAGTGTTATATATATATATATATATATATATATATATATATATATATATATATATATATATATATTCTGCATGTGCCTTATCTCCATTCTCCTTTGCGAATTTGGATCTTTGAATCCTCCCCTTTTCTGTTATTGTTGTCTCAATTTGTCCCTATGTATGCTGAATGTTTATTAGGATCTTGCAGCAGCAAATCTCTTCTTATTGTTTAAGCTTATAATGCCCCGTTCTTAATGAGGATTGCACTCATCTGACTCTGCCTGCTAGTCAGTCACCTTACTCATAGTTATATATTTTTTTGTCATTTTGTTTTAGTTGAGCTAACCCTTTTCAGTACTTCCTGTAAGGCAGGCCTCATATTGGAGAATTCCCTCAATTTTTGTATGTCTGGAAAGGTCTTTATTTCTCTTTCATATCTAAAGGAGAGCTTTGCTGGATATATTATTCTAGGCTGGTAGTTCTTTCATTTAATAGTTTGAATATTCGATTCTACTCCTTTCTTGCTTGTAAGGTTTGTGATGAGAAGTCAGACAATAATGTAATAGATATTCCTTTATAGGTTACCATCTTCTTTTCCCAGGTTGCCATGAGAATTCTTCCTTTGTCATTGATTTTCGATAATTGCAATGCAATGTGTCTTTGTGAAAGCCTTTTTGGGTTGAGATAATTGGGTGTTCTGTTGACTTCTTGAATTCCAAGCTCCAGTTCATTTCTTAGATTTGGGAAATTCTCATCAACGATTTTTGTCTGAAAATGCTTACTAATTCCTGCTCCTTTTCCTTGCCCTCGAAAATGCCCATTATTCTTATGTTTCCTCTCTTGGCGGTATCAGCTAGTGCTTGTATTTCTCTTTCATTATTTTTCATTCTTCGGTTTCTCTCTTCTTCCTTCTGATTTATTTGTAGTTTTCTGTCTTTGCTATGACTAATCTTTTCCTCCATTTGGTCAATTCTATTTCCCAAACTTGCTATTTCACTTTTCATCTCTTTCGGTATATTCCACATCTCCAATACTTCATCTGTTTTCTTTTGTTTGTTCGTTTTTTGAGGGTTTCAATCTCCTTGCTAAAGAAATCATTCTACTGATAGAGTTGGTTTTTTTTTCAATTCCTGAATTGTTGATATGAATTGTTTTTGATCTTATCGAGTCTTTTCAGAAGTATCATCCTGAATTCTCTTTCATTTAAGCCACTTTTTCTATGTCTTTAAGCCTCTTTTCTGGAGATTTTTCTCTCTCTTTCTGAGCTGCCTTGTCACCTTGGTTGTTCATTGTGTTCGATGAACATTTTCTCTGCCTGGGCATTAATAGAAGTGTATTCTGTCTTTTTTTCTGGAAAGAAAAGATTTATCATATAAAGGTCTCTCTCTGGCCTATTGCTAAGAAGGCATTTTTGTTTGATTGTTTGTTTTGTTTTGTTTTCAATAAGTGGCATATAAGCCTCTTGTATCTCTGCTTTATATAAAGTCTTAAAAATGCTTTATTTTTCCCTAATAAAAATTCAATCATGCTTGCTATTCTTGATCTCGGTCCCTTTCAGTGTTTGCAACAGTTTCAATAGCATTTTGTCAGATTTCCCTGGTGCTCTTCGTTGTTTGGTCTTGGAGAATATGATAGGGGCATCCCTGTGGATTGGGAGATAAGGGTTCTTGCTCAGCCTTGCATTTTGCAGCTGTGGCTGATAATAATCACCCATTGTTTCACTGCAGTTCCCACCTCCTCTGCCATCTGCACTTCTCTACTTTCTGCACTGGTCCCTGCACACTGCCTGTACATGAAGCTCATAGTTCTCTTAAGCAGTGTTGCTTAGGGAACCTGTCTCACCTTTTCCTCTTCCTATCCTCCTTCAGGAAGCTCTGGCTTCAAGAGGCAGCCTCTTTGTTTCTCCCATTTTACTGCCCAATTCCTAGGGTTCTGATTTGTGGTAGCTCTTATTCACAGATCCCACACTGAGATGTGCTGGTGTGCAGTTTGGATGTTTTTTGTTGAGTGTTCAATGTTCAGCTTATTGTTGATTCAAGGGGAGACATCTGAGGACATCTCTCACTCTGCCTTGTTTGTGACCAGAAAGACCTTTTAATTCATGGCTCAAAACTGCCCAAGGAGGCACATGGATACAGGTGTGGGTGTTAGAAACTCAGAGGAACTTGATGTGTAATATCACAGAGCCTGCCACTTATGTCTCAGGGCAGAATTTCCCTCTGTGAGCCACCATTTCTGAGTGTGGTGACTATGCTTTCAATCAGGGAAATACTGAGTGGATCCATTACAGCAGCAAAGCCTCCCCAGAGCACTCTTTATTCCCCAAGAGCACTGTGGCAGGGGCTGCCGGTGGGGTGATGTTACTTTCTTAGGAGACACCAAAACAGTGGAAGTGGTACCCAGCCAGAACATTTGGTGTGTTCCTAGGAAAAATCAGGAGTCTGGAACCTGAACAATAATAGTGAGCTTTTGTGTATTTTTTTCTTTTAATTTCTGTGTTTAGTCTAAACAGATTTTTAATTAAATTATACAGCTGTTGATATGAATAATCACATTGGCTTATTTCGAAAATTACACATCGTACATTCCTAAATATCACATGTAATTGGTGATGCAAATAGACAACTTATGGGCAACAGGACCCTGTTTAGGCAGAAAGTCTTGAAAGCATGTATTATTCTTTTGTATCTGACCTTTCTCTTGATGTGATTTGGACAGATGCTAATATGTAAATACTCACTCATTTATTTGACTCTGAGCTATGACCTGAGCCCTTGGCATTAAAATACTTGGTACAAGACTTTAATTTTAGAATGAATCAACAAAAGAACTGGGAATGTACACATCCACTAAAAAAATCAAGAATGATAAATAAGAATTTATTGCAACAACAAAAAATTCGCCACGTCCCCATAGGAGCCCATCACTGAGATAACCATGGTGTCTTCACACAAATTATTCTCAGGAATGTATTAAAATTAGCTTATGGTTGTGGCATCTTCAGACCTGACTGGCTATAATTTTTGGAGATTCTACAAGCTTCACTTTCTTAATAAATAACTTCTACTTAAATTGCACTGAATTTATTTCTGTTAAGGGATAACTTTATTTCAGCCAAGGACCTTTGCTAATCATATTTCAGTTCCTATTCTAATTCAGTTGGGAACCTTGCTAGAAAAGAGTAAGTGCTAGTAAGTACTTGGTCATTGATATTAAGCAGAAAAAGTCCTATTTTTTTCTCAAAAATTTAAACTTAATTTATACAATATGAATGATATCTTCTAAGAGCAAGGAAAACACCCTTTTCAAGATGGGGTTATATAATGATACTTGTGATGAGAATATGCCCTATCATATAGTAGGACATAATTAAGTCTCACTCATCTACCATTCCAAAATCAAATTTTATTCTTCTGCTGAAGAAATTTCTAAATGTTCAGTTGGTTTTAGTGTTAAAACATTAAAATTCATATCACCTCATATAATATGTGCATCTTTTATTTTGGAATAAAAAATAATCATTTTGAATCCTAACCATCAATAATTCATCAATTTCATGAGTTAGATAATTCAGGGCTTCTTACATACTCATTATACCTTCTTTCATCCCATTTGTCCAAATAGAATGAAAGATATAGCAGAATATTCTCCTGGACACTTATAAACCTCCATCCATCATACATAGGTGTTCTGGTAACCTGATAGTGAGGGCGGAAACTTTGTAGTCTAGTGACTGTGCAGGTGTACCTATTAAAGATGTTGGGACAGAGAGTGTTACTCCAAACCAAATCCCCAAAATTTGTTCGGTAGAATTATGAGAATAGTAACTGGAAAACAAAATGAACATAAGAGTAAATATCACGAAAAGTATAACAACAGCTACTTGGGATATAAACTGTGTGTTTTACAGGGTGATTGAGGCGTGGCTTAGAGGGATTAATCTGTACTAGTTAATGTGCAATGTGACTTAATCCTTTTATGAAATAACTCTTCTTTAATAGTCCTTTGTGCATACTCCCAACTATAAGTAATTATTCTGCAGGTGAATATACCTGTAAATAAATTACTTATTTAGGATTCATCCCTCTATTACCAGGGCCCCTCTCATGAAGGATGTAAACTTGTTGTGTTTACTTTATAGTGTAGTAAGGACTTCTAATTTCTTTCAGAAACTCTGCTTAATTTCTATATATAGCACATCCTATGAAAATCAGGAAATAGAAGAACCATTATGCACCAATTAAGAGAAAACTATAATAGAAATAAAACAAAAACATACTCTTCAATAAACCCAGCAATGGTATAACATTTAGTGTTCTTTTAGCTTATTTTAGCCATTTGGGTGATATACAAAGTACAGTAGAAGTATTATAGTAAATGATAACATCAAGGTTAGCTGTTTTAATTTTTATTTCTACATATTAGTAAAACTTTATTGTCCACACATTAGAGTAAAATATATGACCTTTACATTTATTGAAATATTGCTACAAATAAAAAAAATACAGCAGTTGGAAAAATATAATTATTTTGTCTAATCTCAATTACATTAATACTCTATATTAATTTAGTTCCTATTCTCATCCTGGAATTATATTTTTCCTAATGACTACACAATGTTGATGTGATCTCCCTGTGAGGCTGCAGGGTTAATGCGACTGTGTTTACACTTTCACAGAATACATTGTCTGAATCACTCTCCTCAAGGCCCCCATCACCTCCTTGTTACTTAGACTGTAGATGACAAGGTTGAGCACTGGGGTCAGAATGGTGTAAAAGCCAGTATCATGTCCTCTTTTGGAGATCTCAGGGATCTCAAGCATAGGTAAGTGTAAACAAAGGGTACATAGTACAAAGTCACTACAGTGAGGTGGGTACTGCAGGTCCAGTAGGCCTTCTTCCTCCCTGCCTCTGAACGCATGCGGAAGACAGCAAGGAGCACCTGGCCATAGGAACAAGTAATAGCAATGAAAGGGAACAAGAGAAACAGGATGGTGCTCGCAAACACTGTGCCCTCATAGAGCCAGGTATCCATGCAAGCCAGACTCACCATAGCTGGGACATCACAGAAGAAATGGTTGATGGCCCTGGATCTACAGTAGGGGATATGAAGGATGTATGCAGTGTGAGCACAGGAGTTGCTGGCGCCCGTCATCCAAGATCCTGCTATCATCAGCACACACACTCTTTTATTCATCCGGGTAGAATAGTGGAGAGGAAAGCAAATGGCCACATAGCGGTCATAGGCCATGCATGTCAACAGCAGTCCTTCAGTTCCCGCTAAAGTCAAGAAGAAGAATCTCTGAACCCCGCATCCGATGAACGAGATAGACTTGTTCCCCAGCAGGTAGTTGAAAGCCGTTTTGGGGACAGTGGTGGAGACGTAGTTCAGATCAACGAGGGACAGCTGGCTCAGGAGGATGTACATGGGGGTGTGGAGGTGGGCATCCAGCACGATGAGGAGCACCATGGACAGGTTGCCAAACAGAGCCATCAGGAACATGAGCACAATGAGAGAGAAGAAGAAGAGCCCAATTTTTGATGGTGGGAGCAATCCCAATAAGATGAAATCAGTTGATGTTTGGTTGTAATTCTCCATTCGCTGGCTTTCCTGAAAGAAGAGATAAGATATGCATGCATGCATGGTAAATAAAGAACTGTGAACTGTGTATTAGTTTTTTAATTTTTTGCTTTTCATCTAACTCTGACTATTTCAGCAAATACCCAGATCTTTAGATAAATAATGAAAGTTTCTTTATTTTGAAAAACAAAATGAATCCCATTCTGTTATCCAAAGACACAAGGTAAGGTGGTGCGTATTTTCATGCAAGTCTTTTATAAGAATCCATGAAATAACAAAAGTAAAATAACTCAGCTAATTCAAATAATATATAAATGATTATCTACCCTCTTAAATTCATTGATCAAAAAAGCCAAATATTTCAATTAAACCTATGTAAATTTTTATCCCAAGACTGACACCAAATAGATATCAGTTTAAATGAATACAGTTTTGGTTCATTATATGAGTGAATTTAGTGATACACAGAGGGTAACATTTTTTTTCCTGTATTCAGGATTTTATTTTTGATCATCGTTTGAAACATAATAGTAACTTTTTTTCTCATATTCAGACACTAGATTAGCTTTTTGATATCACTTTGTTTAACATTGCTGAGTGAACAAACCCTCCTGAAAGTCAATTGTCTGTTAGTGGCATGGGCTAAGAAAAACACCAGTGTTTATTCCCTAACACTATCAAATACAAATTAATGTACTGATTATTGAATTCTTCCAATATATCTCCTGTAATCTATGTGCATGCAGCTGCCATTATTCACAAGCTCAGGAATCATAAAATATGAATAATCTCAAGATTAAAAAAATACAGAAAGGAAGAAATGTCAGATGGAAGATTTAACACATTTTAGATGGTGGAATTTGAATGGAAAGTGGTTATTCAATTAATGAGGATAACATCTTGACATTTCAAAAAATTATGAGGATGGGAGGAAATTGTATTCCAAAGAAAATTCTATCTGTAGAAAAACCTTGACAACATTCTTGATCGGTGTTCTACCAACCATCCTTATCTACCCCAAATAAAAGAGTTCTTGGGAAATGAGGCTTTCACTTTTAATGAGAGGGAAGTTCTGGGAAAATTACAATAAGCAAATTACTGTATGACTCATACGGAATTCTAAATCCACAGATTCTGATATTTCTGAAGAACTCAAGAACAAGGGGATTAAAATATACACAAAGAAATTTTTTTTACAAAAGGAAAAATAGACAAAAATATTTTAAAATAAAATGTAACATCTTTAGAAATCTATAAAATATTAATCCACCAAAATAAGTGATCTCAGTGATGTCAGAAAAGAACAGAGCAAGAGACATCCAGAGATCTCTCCGCTGGAAACAACAATAAGATGAACATCTAAAACTCAGCAAAAAACACCCAAATTGCATACCAGCACATCTCAGCATGGTAGCTGTGCATAACAGCTACCACAGGACAGAACCCTGAGAGTCTTGCGGTAGACTGGAAGAAACAAGTTTCCACTCACAGCTGGAGCTCCCTATAGGAGGAGGGAGGAAGGCAGAAGGTCCGGCATATTCCCTGAAGAGCTCTGCCTGTGGAAGCTGTGAGCTTCATGCAGCCGGCGGCAGTGCCGAGGCTTCAAGGCAGAAAGCAGAGAAGTGGAGATGACAGAGAAGTAGGAATGGCAGGGAAACAACAGTTGATTATTACCGGCTTCAGTTGCAAAATGCGAAGCTGAGCCACAGCCTGCATCCCCCAACCCAGAGGGCTTCTCCTCCCATATCCTCCAAGATTGAGCACTGTGTTGCCCCAGGGGAATCTAAGCAAATGCTGCCAAAGCTGAAAATTTTGCTAACATTGACAAGGACTGAGAATGAGGGTGCATGCACAATTAAATATCTATAAGAAAAAGAAAAATATTTTTAAGACTTTATATAAAGCAGGAACCCCAAGAGTTGTAGACACCACCTACTGGAAACCAAGGGAAAAAAATGCCTTCTTTGCAAAAGGCTGAAAAGACACCTTTATTTAATAAATCTTTCTGATAAAAGCAGAATACACTTCCATTTATGACCATAGGGAGAAATAGCCCATTAAACATCTTTTCAACCAAGGTTACAAGGCAGCTCAGACAGAAATAAAAAATATCCAGAAATGAGCTTAGAGACATAGATATATGTGACTTAAATGACAGAGAATTCAGGATGGTACTTCTGAAAAAAACTCAACAACATCCAAACGATTCACATCAGAAATTTCAGAAACTGAAAAAACAAATAGATGAGCGGAATGAGTCCATTAGCAAGGATATCAAAATCCTCAAAAAGAACCAAGTAGAACTTGGAGATGAAAAATGAAATAGAAAGCTTGGGAAATAGAGTGGACCAAATAAAGAAAAGGAGCAGTCATATCAAAGACAGAAACCTACAAATAAATCAGAATGGAAAAGAGAGAAACCAAAGAATGAAAAATAATGAAAGAGAAATAAAAGAACTAGCTGATACCATCATGAGAGGAAATATATGAATAATGAGCATTCTCAAAGGGAAGGAAAAGGAGCAAGAATTAGAAAGCATTTTCAGACAAATGGTTGATGAGAATTTCCCAAATCTAAGAAATGAACTGGAATTCAAAAAGTCAAAAGATCATCCAGTTATTTCAACTCAAAAGGGCATTCACCAAGACACACGGTATTAAAATTATCAAAAATCATAGACAAAGACAGAATTTTCAGGGCAGCCAGGAAAAAAAGGATGATAGCCTATAAAGGAAAACCCATTAGAAAGTAGACAGACTCATCAGCATAAGCAAGAATGGAGTGGAATCAAATATTTAAATTATGAAGTGAAAGGAAATACCAGCCTACAATAATGTATCCAGCTAAGCTCTCCTTTAAATATGAAGGAGAAATTAAGACATTTCCGGACATACAAAATTGAGGGAATTCTGCACTAGGAGGTCTGAATTACAGAAAATACTGAAAGGGGTCAGGTCGCCTAAATCAAAATGATAATAAAATATATAATTAGAAGTAACACAACTAGCAGGCAGATAGAAGCATAGGAGTGCAATCCTTACTGAGAACAGGGTTTATAAGCTTAAACACTAAGAAGAGATTTGTTATAGCAAGAAAGTTATGCATATTCAGCATACATAGGGACAAAGTGAGACAATGAATGAAAAGAGGAAGATTCAAAGATCCAAGATAAGGCATGTGCAGAAGAAAAATGGACAACTATATATAACTATTCTTTACATATTCATAAAGGTAACCACACACCAAAGATTCAGAACTGAAGTATATAACATAAAACAAGAAGTACCAGAGGGAAAACTCACAAAAACCAACCAAAATAAAGAAAACAGAACACAAGGACAAGGAAACAATGGAATCATTGAACTACCAGAGAGTAAAAAATAAAATAGCTGTAAGAAGACCTCATCTTTCAATAATCACCCTAATTGTAAATGGATTGAACTAACCAATAAAAAAGCACAGAGTAACAGATTGGATCAAAATACGAAAAAGCAACCATATGCTGCTTCCAGGAGACATATCTCAGTTCCAAAGAAAAATATAGACTCAAAGTGAAAGGGTGAAAGCAAATGGCATTCAGAAAAAAGTGGGAGTAGTGGTACTTATATCAGATGAAATCGACTCCAGAATAAAAAAGTTAAAGAAAGCTACCGAGGGACAGTTCATGATGATAAAAGGAATCATACACCAAGAAGTCATAACACTTATTAACAGCTATGAGCCTAATCAGGGAGCTCTGAAACATATAAAGCAATTACTAACAGAACTGAAGGGAGAAACAGACCACTGTCAGATATGGACATATCATCCAAACAGAAGATCAATAAGAAAATAACATTCAAAAGTGACACACTAGATCAACTGGACATAATTCACATTTACAGAGCTTTTGATTCCAACACAGCTATTTATACATTCTTCTCTTGTGAACATAGAACATTCTCAAGAATTGACCACATACTGAGACCAGAGATAGCCTCAAGAAATATAAGATGATTAAAATCATACCAATCATATTCTTTGATCATAATGCTTTGAAATTAGAGACTAACTGTAAAAAAAAAAAAGTGGGAAAACCATAAGTCCATGGAGATTAAACAAAATGCTACTGAAGAGTAACTGGGTCAGAGAAGAAATAAAAACAGAGATCAAGAGATACATAGAAACTAATGATAATGATACTGCAACATATAAAAACTTTGGACATGGTAAAAGCAGTCATAAGAGGGAAGTTATAGGCCTATCTTAAAAAAGCAAGAACAAGCCCAAATAAACAACTTAACCTTTTACCTTAAAAAAAAAAAAAAAACTAGAAAAAGATCAAATGAAGCCTAAAATCAGCAGAAGGAAAGAAATAATCAAAATTAGAGCAGAAATAAATGAAATTGAAAACAAAAACCAGTAGAAAAAATACATGCAGCAAAGAGATGGTTCTTTGAGAAAGTTAATAAAATTGACAAACACCTGGCTAGACTCACTAAAGAAAAAAGATAAAGGACACAAATACAAAAAATCAGAAATGAAAGAGTGGAAATTATGACAGACACTGCAGAAATACAAAGGATCATACAAATATACTATGAAAAATATGTAACACCAAATTTAATAACCTAGAAGAAATGGACAAGTACTTATAATGTTATAACCTTCCTAGACTGAATCAAGAAGAGCTGGAAAATCTATGTATACCGATCAGCAGTATAGAAATTGAAACAATTATCAAAAGCCTACCAAAAAGTAAAATTCCAGGATCTGATGGCTTCATCAGTGAATTCTGCCAAACATTCTAAAAAGATTTAATACCTTTTCTCCTTAGATTCTCCCAAAAAAATCAAAGAGGAGGAAATACTTTCCAATTCATTTAGGACCAATATTACCCTGATACCAAAACCTAGTAAAGATAACACACAAAAAAGAAAACTACAGATCAATATCTCTCATAAACACATATGTAAAAATCCTAAATAAGATAGTAGCGAACCAGATACAGTAACATATTAAAAAGATTATGGAAGTTTGGAGAAACATGGCAGAGTGAGAGGTCCCAAGAGGTCCCTCCCCTTGAAACAACAATAAGCTAAACATCTAAAACTCAACAAAAAACACCCAAACTGTACACCAGAACGTCTGAGCATGGGATCTGTGTATAAGAGCTACCACAGCTCAGAATACCAGGTGTTGGGAGGTGGACTGGGAGAAATAAAAAAGTTGCCTCTCACAGCCACAGAAGCTACCTGTAGGAGGACGGGGAGAGGAGAAGGTGTGACCAGCTCCTTGAAAAACCCTGCCTGGGAATGTTGTGAGTTCCATACAGCCAGCAGCATGGCTCAGTCATGAGGGCAGAAAGCAGAGAGGTGGGATGGGAGAGAAACAACAGTTGATTATTACCAGCTTGGGTTGCAAAACCAAGGCTGAGCTACAGTCCCCAACTTTGAACTCAGATGACCCCTCCACCCATACCCTCTGAGATTAAACACTGCAGAGCCCTAAGGGAATCTAAGCAAATGCTTTTGAAACTGACACTACCCTGACAGGGGCCGAGACTGAGGGTAGCAGCCTGATTGAATATCTATTAGAGAAAAAAAAAAAAAAGCATCATTAAGACTTTATATAAAGCAGGGATCCAAGAGGCTTAGACGCCACCTACTGGAATCCAAAAGAAAAGCGCCTTCTTTCCAGCAGGCAAAAGAGAGACCTTTATATAATAAATCTTTCTGGAAAAAATCAGAATACATTTCCATTAATACTCAGGTGGAGAAATAGTCCATTAAAAACCATGAACAATCAAGGTGACAAGGCATTTCAGATAGAAAGAGGGGGATTAGAAAGCATTTTCAGACAAATAGTTGACGAGATTTTCCCAAATGTAAGGAATTAGCTGGAGCTTGGAATTCAAGAAGTCAAAGGAATACCCAATTACTTCGACCCAAACTGGCATTCATTGAACACATTTTATTAAAATTATCAAAAATCATAGACAAAGACAGAATTCTCAGAGCAGCCAGGGAGAAGAAAACAGTAACTTATAAAGGAAAACTCATAAGAGTATCATCAGACTTCTCAGCACAAACATTACAAGCCAGAAAAGAATGGGATCAAATAATTCAACTACGAAGTGAAAGAAACTACCAGTCTAGAAAACTGTGTCCAGCTAAGCTCTCCTTTAGACAAGAAGGAGAAATTAAGACCTTTCCAGACATACAGAAATTGAGGGAATTCTTCACTACAATGCCTACACTACAGGAAATACTGAAAGGAGTCAGCTCACCTAAAACAAAATGACAAAAAAATATCATAATTAGGAGTGACTATCCGATAAATAAGCAGAGGAGTATAAACTTTACAAAGAACAGGGCATTATAAGATAAAATAATGGGAAGAGATTTGCTATAGCAAGATATAATAAATGTTCCACATACATAGTGACAAACTGAGACAAAAATGAATGAAAAGGAGAGTATTCAAAGATCCAAATTTGCAAAGGGGAAGGGAAATAAGGCTCGTGCAAAAGGAAATGGATGACTGTGTGTATAAATATATGAAATGGATGACTGTATATATATATATGCATGTGTATATATATGAGTATATACATAAATGTAGGTATGTATATAACTATCCTTGACATATTCATAATGGTAATCACACACCAAAGATTCAGAACTGAAGTATATAACATAAAACAAGAAGTACCAGAGGGAAAAACCATAAAAGCCAACCAAAATTTAAAAACAACAACAACAACAACAAGAAACACAAGGATAAGGAAACAATAGAATCATTGAGCTACCAGAAAGAAAAAGATAAAATGGCCGTAAGAAGACCTAATATTTCAATACTCAGCCTAAATGCGAATGGATTGAACTCACCAATAAAAAGGCACAGCATTGCAGAATGGATCAAAAAACAAAACTCAACCATATGCTGCCTCCAGGAGACACATCTCAGCTCCAAAGACAAATATAGACTCAGAGTATATGAGTGGAAAATGTATTTCAAGCAAATGGCATTCAGAGAAAAGAGGGAGAAGCAGTACTAATATTGGACGAAATAGACTTCTAACTAAAAAAAAGTTAAAGAAAGATACTGAGGGACACCTCATAATGATAAAAGGAATCATACACCAAGAAGACATAATACTTATTAATATCTATCCTCCCAATCAGGGAGCCCCAAAATATGTAAAACAATTCCTAACAGAATTAAAGGGAGAAACAGACCAAAACACTATCATAGTAGGGGACCTGAATACCCCACTCTTGAATATAGACAGATCATCCAAACAGAAAATCAATAAGGAAATAACATCCTTAAATGACAATTAGATCAACTGGACATAATTGATATGTATGGAGCCTTTCATTCCAAAAGAGCTGCTTTTACTTTCTTCTCTTCTGCACATGGAACATGCTCAAGGATTGATCACATAGTGGGACATAGAGATAGCCGCAAGAAATATAAGAGAGTTAAAATCATACCAGCCATATTCTCTATCATGTTTTAAAACTAGAAATCAACTGCAAAAAGAAATCAGAAAGAACCACAAATAAAGGGAGATTAAATAAAATGCTAGTGAAGAATAATTGGGTCAGAGAAGAAATAGAAAGAAGTAAAGAGATACATAGAAATGAATGATAATGATAGCACAACATATCAAAACTTTTAGGACACGGCAAAACGTAGTCATAAGAGAAGGGTTTATATCATTATAGGCCTATCTCCAAAAACAAGAATGAACCCAAATACACAATCTAACATTTCATCTTAAAAAACTAGAAAAGGAAAAACAAATGAAGCCTAAAATCAGCAGAAGGAAAGAAATAATCAAAATTAGAGCAGAAATAAATGAAATTGAAAACAAAGAAAAAGAAATGCAACAAAGAGAAGATTAATAAAATTGAGAAATCTCTGGTTAGACTCACTAAAGTAAAAAGAGAAATGACACAAATACACAAAATCAAGGATGAAAGAAGGTAAATTATGACAGACACTGCAGAAATACAAATGTTCATACAAGAATACTATGAAAAAGTATATAAAACCAAATTTAATAACTTATAAGAAATAGACCAGTACTTAGAAAAATACAATCTTCCTAGACTGACTCAAGAACTGGAAATTCTAGGTGACTGATCAGCAGTATAGAAATTGAAACAATTATCAAAAACCTACCAAAAAGTAAAAGTCCAGGACCAGATGTCTTCACCAGTGAATTCTACCAAACATTCAAAGAAGATTTAATACCCATTCTCCTCAAATTCTTCCAAAAATTTGAATAAGAGGCAATTGTTCCCAACTCATTTTATTAAGTCAATATTACTCTGATACCAAAAACTGCTAAAGATAACACAATAAAAGAAAACTACAGACCAATATCTCTAATGAACACACACGCAAAAATCCTAAATATGATACTAGTGAACCAAATACAGCAACATATTAAAAAGATTATACACCACAATCAAGTGAGCTTCATCCCAGGGGCACAGGGATGGTTTAACACATGCAAATTGACTAATATGATACTCCACATTAACAAATTAAAAAATAAGAATCATATGGTCATATCAATAGATGCAGAAAAAGCCTTCGACAAGATACAGCATCCATTTGTGATCAAAATACTTTATAAAATCAATATAGAAGAAAAATACCCTAACATAATAAAGGCCATCTTTAACATCTCCTCAGCCAATATTATACTTAATGGTGAAAAACTAAAAACCTTCCCTTTAAGCTCAGAAACAAGGGAAGGCTGCCCACTATAGCCATTCTTATTTGATATAATAATGGAGGTCCTAGAGATTGCAATCAGGCAAGAGAAAGATGTAAAAGGCATCCAAATAGGAAACGAAGAACTTAAACTGTCACTATTTGTGGATGACATGATTCTCTATATAGAAAATCTTAAGAACTCCACAAGAACATTACTAGAAACAATAAGCAAATACAGTAAAGTCTCTGGATACAAAATCAACTTTCAAAAATCCCTAGTGATACTATACTCTAATAATGAAGTATCAGAAAAACAAATGAAAAAAATAATTTCTTTTCTAATTGCATCGAAAAGAATAAAATACCTAGGAATAAATACCTATGAAAAGAAATCGAAGAAGACACAAAGAAAGGGAAAGACATTCTGTGTTTTTGGATTGGAAGAATCAACATAGTTAAAATGACCACATTACCTGAAGCATTATACAGATTTAATATAATCCCCATCGAAATCTCATTTAAAAAAGAAATAGAACAAAAATCATCAGATTTTTATGGAAGCAAAAAATCCCCAAATTGCCGATGCCATCCTGAGAAATAAGAACCAGGCTGGAGGCATCACTCTGTCCAATTTCAAATTATACTACCACATGACAGTAATCAAAATAGCACAGTATTGGCAAGAAAGCAGACACATGGACCAGTGGAACAGAATCTAGAGTCCAGAAGTAAATCTGTATTTATATGGACAAGTAATTTTTGACAAAAAAGCCAAAAACGTGTGGTGGAGAAAGGAAAGTGCCTTCAATAAATGGTGCTGGGAAAATTGAAAAGCCACCTTCAAAAGAATGAAACTAGACTGTTGTCTATCACCACACACCAAAATTAACTCAAAATGTATTCAGGACCTGAATATAAGACCTGAAACAATAAAATGCATTGAAGAAAACATAGGAATTAAACACAAGGACCTTGGTCTTAAAGACGATTTTATGAATTTGGCCTCAAAAGCAAGGGAAGTAAAAGCAAAAATAAATGAATGGGACTACATCAAACTAAAAAGTTTATGCTCAGCAAAAGAAATCATCAAGATTGATAACCATCCAAAAGGGAAAATATATTTGCAAGCAACATCTCCAATAAGGGCCTAATATCCAAAATATACAAAGAACTCATACAACTCAGTAACAACAAAAAAACAAATGATCCAAAGAAAAATGTGCAGAGGACCTAAACAGACACTTCTTTCTAGAGGACATACAAATGATCAACAACTATATGAAAAGATGGTCAACATTGCAAGCTATTAGATAAATGCAAATCAAAACCGCAATGAGATATCATCTCACACCTGTTAGAAAGCTATAATCAACAGAACAAGGAATAACAAATGTTGGAGAGGATGTGGAGAAAAAGGAACCTTCATACACTACTGGTGGTACAGCAAATTGGTACAGCCACTATGGAAAACAGCATGGAGGTTCCTCAAAAAAACTAAAAATTGATCTACCATGTGATCCAGCAATCCCTCTACTGAGTATTAACCTCAAAGACTTAAAAACCCATATCTGAAAAGATATTTGCACACTGATGTTCATAGCAGAATTATTCACAGTGACCAGGACATGGAAGAAACTGAAGTGTCGTACAATAGATGATTGGCTAAAGAAGCTGTGGTACATATATACAATGGAATATTACTCAGCCATAAGAAGAGATGAAATACTGCCATTTGTGACAACATGGCTGGGCCTCGAGATAATCATGCTAAGTGAAATAAGCCAGACAGAAAAAATTGAAAATCACATGATGTCTCTTAAATGTGGGATATATTCTAAAAGCAGCAAATGAACAAGACCAACAAACAGAGACTCATGGACATAGACAATAGACTAGTGGTTACCAGATGGTAGGGAGAGATGTAAGGTGGAAAGCAGACATGGAAAAAAGGGGTAAATATGTGATGACAGAATGAAATCTAACTATGAGAAGTGAACACACAATGTAATTATGTATATGCCTTACTATTAAAATGTACAGCTGAAACTTATCATATTTTGTTAATCAATGTCACCATAAAAAATTAATTAATTAAAAAATAAGACTCAAAAATTTTAAAGATTAGCCAATATAAATGATTTATTCAAAAATTTAAAAAACAAATATAAAAATTCTTGCAGAAAGTTTGTTGCAAATAGGCCAATAAGAAAAGGAGATTATAAGTAATGATAAAGGGTGGGATGTTAAAAGTAAGAGATTGGTAATTAGAACATTGAATAGAAGTACTTATGTATGATTAAGATATTTCTACAAATGTGCACAAAAATATTGGGAATCAAATTCTTAAACTATTTCTAAGAATCGATAAATATGAGCCACCGTTGACACAACATTCACAGAGTCCAGCAAAATAAATGAGAACCACTCTGATAACACATGATATACTAACTGAGAAAAAATAAACATTTTTTTTCTGAAAATGTTGTTTTGGTTTTCTATAGAGACAGAGCATATTAAGCTGCTATCAAGGTATATCTACATTAGTCTGAGTTATTTACCCTGTTGCCAAAGCTGTGTATGAAGTGTTACTATTGCTGCTTATCATCTATTTTCTAAAAAGGACTTTCCAAGGCTAAATTTCTCACAGATATTTTTTAATTACATAGTATCACAGATACAAGAGGGTGAGGATTATGAGGAGTTCATAGAAATAACATCTGACCCATCAGACCTAGTACTGGATTCATGGAGTGTGCAATTTTTACTTATACCATTTAGACCAGGGCTTCACTATAACGAAAGGATCTTCCTAAAAAGGATTCAATCATACCCATTATACATATTTTTTTAATTTTATTTTATTAGTTTCAAGTATATAGTACTTTGGTTAGACATTTATATAGTTTATAAAACAATCCCCTAATTGTCCTTTCTTCCTCTGGCTCTCCACCTAGCCACTACATTAATGATAACTGCATTCCCTATGCCATGCTCCCCATTCCCATGACCATCTATCAACTACTAATTTGTACTTCTTTAACTCTTCACCTCATTCTTCCAGACCCCTAATGTCCTTCCCCTCTGGCCATCAGCAGATTGTCCTCTATATTTGTGAATCTGTTTTTGATTAGTTTGTTCTCTTTGTTCCTTAGATTCCACATATAAGTGAAATCATATGGTATTTATCTTTTTCTGATTTATTTCACTCAGCATAATAATCTCTAGGCCCATCCATGTCATTGCAAATGGTAGGATTTCATTTTTTTAAGAGTTGAGTAATAGTCTGTTGTATATATGATATTTCTCCAAGTAGGAAATACAGATGGCCAATAGACATATGAAAAGATGCTCAAGGTCACTAATCATGAGAGAAATGCTAATTAAAACCATAATAAGATATAACCTCACACCTGTCAGAATGGTTATCATCAATAAATCAAAGAACTATAAGTGTTGGAGAGGATGTAGAGAAAATGGAAATCTCATACATTGTTGGTGGGATTGCAAATAGGTGATGAATCAGAAATGTAAGGTTCACGTTTTAGCCATCACATTTATTTAAACATGAATTCTCTATTCAGACTAGGCAGTGAATGATGAAAAATATATCTGATAAGTTATTTTATGCTTCAATAAAAATGTTTTAGTGTTTAAAGCCTTCACATTTTACATCTTCCTGGAGACATGCTTCCTTGGGTCTCCTGCTCTTGCTGTGTTTTCACTGGTGTCCTGCAGCAACCCAAAAGTTCACACTAGCCTCTACTAAGTAGGAGAAGAAAAGCTTCATTAATATCACTCAGAGGTACATCATACCTTATGGATTCTAACTGAAGTCTAAATCATATGTTGCTTTTAAACAAAAAGTGTCCCTATCTAGGAATTTATGTTTACAAAAGACCGCCCGCACTAGCCCTGTAACTCCAGCTGCAGATGTACATGTTCTATCCTTGAATTGCTTTCTAAGCTTGAAAGTGACACACATCACATTTCTGTAACCACTTTCTTTGTATAGCTCCAATTTTATTATCCTTTTCCTTGGAAGTTTGAAGTAACATATTGAGAGAAATTTCTCAGTTTTAGAATTTATGTATTTATTGTTGGTACAGATATTTAAAATGTACTTGCATTGTTACACAGAGTGGGGGGAAAAAAGCACTAAAACCAAAAGATTTACAGTTATTTATTCAAAACTACATGATGACCCCATGGATAGCCAAGTATAGAATTTCTGTTTTCTGATTCTCTATGCAGAGTTGTGTCTCGAATAAAAAACGATTTCAAAATTTGGCTTACTTTCTTATGTGTGACTTTTAAGGTCAACTATTATCCTTACCAGAAATTAGCCTGCTTTATCAAAGATACATTGTTTACAGAAAAAAAAATCATGTTTTAGGGAATCCTTTAGGGAGTCTATCCAGCCAGAACTCAGGTGTACAGTCCAACACCCTACCTCTCCTACAGCGTACAGTTTTACATCTGTGGGTGTCATCCAGTGTGAGGTTTCTCAATCACCAATGCTTAACTCAATCAACCCCACAATAGGACATATGAAGTGGGCTTAATGTGTTAATATCATGCATTCCTTGAGTGATTTAAACATTTAAGTATGTTTTAGCATTTAATCAAATTACATTTCAATGACTAGGGTACAAAGTGAGAATTTATAGTTCTGTTTGTGTTCCCATAATTTCATAAGTTAGAATTGACTTAGAATCAAGGTTATACACACACATATATGCACGTACTCATGTACATGCACACAGTGTGTTCTGAGATGGATGCTATTTTGTGCTGTTTCAGGATGAGTGATGCTGATACATTTGCAAGCGAATTGCATAGCATTAACTATCAAAACTGAGATTTACCTCTAATACTTTCATTTTTGGGGAATGTGACATTGATCTGGTGAATTTTACTCTGTGGGCTTGTCCTGCTTGCAAATTAACAGGTACAAAATCTTTAAATGAGGCAGTACATACTGAGTGTTAAGCCTATCTGATGTATAAATTATCAGTTAAGCAAGTGGTTCTTATCTGGGGGGTGAATCAACCCTCTTCCCAGGGGACTATGGGCAATGGCTGGAGATGTGTTTGGCTGTTACTTCTGCAATGTAGCAGGTGCTGCTAAACATTCTACAATACACAGGACACTCACAAAGAACTATCAAACCCAAAGTTCACTTTTGTTCAAAAAACTCTCAATTAATATAACTTTGATCTTATTAGTTTTTATCTTTATCTTCTTAATTTGCACAGCTGTCATCTACTAAGACTATGCAATGATGAAGTGTTTTCTTTTTTAATATTCCCATTTGAGTCACAAGAGCAATGTAAGGTTGCCTGTGCTGTAATCATGTGTTCATTTCCTGAAGGTTCAGTGAGAGTACAAGGCCAACAACAAGGAAGAGTAAGCACTGAGCTAAATCCCTGGGCAACCCATGACTACCAGCCCTCATTGGCACAACTGCACTAGAGAAGCCATACCCTCCAGGGTCTTTACTGAGTACTTAGATCCACAGGTGACCTTCAGACATTGAGTCAACTGTGCATACAGTTGATTCAGTTCCCATGGGTGAGCACTGGACACATCCCAACCATTTCAATAACTCTCAGTCCAACCCTCATCTTATCTCTCTGATATCTCACATGTGGATTAGCTTGGAAAACAAACTACACAAACACCAAACTGTTGTCTGTGCTGGTCCTCCAGGCACTCTGCCCCACACAGTATAAAAAGCAGCCACCTGCCACCCACCTCTAATCTAATTCTGAGCTCTAGTTGCCTGTGTCGACTCCTGGACTGAAGCACCATCTCCTTCCAGATATGCAAGTGTACCACCCAAAGGATGATTTAAAATGGAATTAAAATATGTATTCTTAAATGAAGTGGTCATCTTCACTGCTTAGAGTAAAACGGACATATAAAAACCTCACATTCCTCATTCTCACAATTTCTACCAATTCTTACTCTATGTCAGAGGTTCTGTAGGCTTTAGTGTACCATACCACACACAAGGCATAACCATGAATATTTTCAGCCATTAAAAAGTATATAACATATAGTGTATGTAGAAACTTGGAAAATATTATTACATAAAGTGAGCAAAATAGCATATTCAATATGATTGCAACATTATTATTAAAAGTGTATAAAAATGGTTTAAAAAAAAAAACCTTCTCTTGATCTTGGAGACACCATCCCCGCATTATCAGATGTACTAAATCTTTCTTATAGTTTAAGCCTCCTGTTAAACACACCCTGTTATATATGTTTCTTTGGTCAATCAGGACACACAAATTCTCCTGCCATCTGTGGTTTCATCTTAGCTCCCCTGTCCTCTTATTTTCACATTCGTCACCTGCTGTCATCATGTTCTCAGTGCCTGCATTGTATGAATGTAGCAGCCCTGAGAGAGAGCTGTGTGCTTATGCCTACAATTCAGGGAAGAAAATCACACTTTACATAAACCATGTCACCATTTTTCACCTTCCATCTAAGGTATAATATTTGTGATTGCAATTTTTTTATCAGAACTGAAAATAATGCATATTTTCGGCATAAATAAAACATTGTCTTAAAAAAGTTCCCAAGTAGAAAAATTATTTGAGTTTTTTTCTTAAGTCTGTATGTAGCAATTTGATACACAGTAGGCTGCAAATACAATTTTTCTCTTAAAGTCCTCTAGTTTATGAAATGAGAATTTATCACTGATTGATCCCATTGCTTAACTAAGGCCAAATTCTTTATTAATATAATCAAAATGCTCTTGAAGCATTTTACATGTTTCTAAATAAAAACAAATATTAGAAGTAGTGAGTCCTTGTCTCCCTTACTTCTGTGCAGTGTCCTATACATCTCTTGAGCAAACTTCCATGAGTACATTCTAATGAAAGTACAAACTCACCTCTCAAATCTGAACTTCTCATTTCAAATACATCTTTCGAGACATGTTTGCAGCCTTGACTCTGGGTTTTAATTTGAGGATGTTAATTCTAATACTCTGGTTGGCGTTCATTGGGCAGTGTCCCCTGAGACTAGGAAAATGAAGAGAAAGTCATTAGTAAAGCAGGATGGCCTCAGGCCATCCTCAGGGAGGGCCACAAAAATCTCCCAGATGTTTTCAGGCTTGCCTCTGCCAGTTCCTTGGAGAAAAAGCCAAATGTTATTTATATTTTTTTCATTCTTTAATTTTTAAAAATTTATTGGGATGACATTATTTAATAAAATTACATCGGTTTCAAAATTACATTGAATTCAACAAACATACTTTGTGCATTGCATTGTTGCACCCAAAGTTAAATTTCCTTTCATCACTATATAGTTGACCCTTTTCATCTTTATCTACAGCCTCTTCCCCCATCCCTCTGTTCAGCACTAAAGGTTTGTATGTGTCCAAGTGTCACTCTTTTTATTGTTCATTTGTTGCTTTCTGTTTTATGTCCCACATATGAGCGAAATCATATGGTTCTCAACTTTTTCTGTCAGACTTATTTTGCTTTGCATGATAATCTCAAGATCCATCCATGTTTTCATAAATAATACTATTTTATCTTTCTTTAGGCTGAGTAATATTCCATTGTATGCATGTACCACATCTTCTTTATCCAGTAATGTCTGGAAGGGCACTTAGGTTGTTTCCAAGTCTTGACCATGGTCAATAATGCTGCTATGAACATTGCGGTGCATATGTCTTTAAGGATATATGTTATCTAATTTTAGGATAGGTATCCAAGAGAAGGATTGCTACTAAAGAACAAGTGGCTCAGAAAACAAGTGTCATTTATCTTCATATTTTATTTTATTGAAAGAATTATTTGTTGATGTTTTCTACATTTCTATTATTTATTTACTACTATCCACTAAGTATATAATTACACTGTGCCCATGCATACTAATTAATTGTGTAGATTTTATTAAATGTATCAGCATTTCTATTAAAACAAATGGGATGAATTTTATTAGACACATCATTCTACATACATACATAATATATTCATGCACATGTATATTATAATTTCATTAAATATATTATCTTATATTTTAAATAATTAGTGAACATTTGGTCTTGTCCAAAATGTCCATATAGCCATGTGGTCCACAACAAGAGATCCTTGATCATATGCCATTACCAGCAAGTCTATTGTTGGCAATAGAGCCACCAAACAATTACAGGACCAATGTTATATGATACTATTTTTTTTTATGTTTTAACCTTATAGACTAAAAGTATGAATAAATGGCATAAGCTCTTTAACCCCGGGGATGCTTCTAAGCATGGGTCTCACAGAAGAAGCTGGAGGAACCAGTGGAGCTCCAGCACAGTCACAGCGCTAGACCTGTCACAGGGGCAGCCCCTTGTCTATGGTTAGTCCCAGGAGGACAGTGGGCAGGAAAGCAGGAGTGTCAGTGGAGCAGAGTAGAAACCTCAGGCTGACCAATTATAGTCTATTAATGCTTCAGTCCCTTGAAGGGGGTCTCATGTTGTTTTAATTTTTCTTCTATGAATAAAATATGGTCTCATAAGTTTCAGTGAGTTCATTTACAGAGAAGTAAACTAGTATTTCTGCAGATGAGAGGGGTAAAATATAGGAAGTAAAACAAATAACTAACACCAGGAGACTTAGAAGCTCTACCTAATATGTAGAAACAGACACTGGGAGGCAGCCAAATGGAGATACAAAGAAGCATGTCCCACTTTAAGGAACAGAACAAAGCTCCAGAAAAAGAATTCACCAAAATGGAGACAGTCTACCTGATGCAGAGTTCAAAACGCTGGTTATAAAGATGCTCCAGGAACATGGGAGGATAGTAGATGAATTCGATGAGAATTTCAACAAAGAGATACAAAACATAAAACTGGAGATGGAAAACATAGTAGGGATCCAGTCAGAAATGAAGAATACAATATCTGGGATGAAGGGAATATTAGAGAGAATCAACAGTGTGGATAAAATGGAGGACCGAATCGCTGATATAGAGGATGGGACAGTGGAGGACACCCAATTAGAATAGCCACAAGAAGTAAGAATCCAATAAAATAAAGATAATTTCAGAAGCCTCCAGGAAAACATTATGCATAACAACATTAGCATCATAGGAGTACCAGAAGGAGAAGAGAGAGGGCAAGGAATTGAAAACCTATTTGAAGAATTCATGATGGAAAACTTCCCTGACCTGATGAAGAACATAGACATACAACTCAAGAAAGTTCAGAGAGTTCCAAAGAAGATGAACCCAAAGTGGCCCAGGCCAAGACACATCATAATTAAATTTTTAAAGGTTAAATTCAAAGAGAGACTCTTAAAAGCAGCAAGAAAAAAGCAACTAGTAGTGACCTCAGGAACATGTCATAAAGATGTCTCCAGATCTCTCCCCTTGAAACAACGTAAGCTGAACATCTAAAACTCAACGAAAACACACAAACTACATACTAACACGTCTGAGCATGGATGTGTGCAGAACAGCTACCACAGGTCAGAACTCTGGGAGTCTGGTGGTAGACTGAAAGAAACAGAGAAGCTGCCTCTTGAAGCCAGAGCTCCTTGCAGGAGAAGGGAGAGAGGAGAAGGTGGAACGGGTTCCCTGAACTACTTGGCCTGGGAGAGCTGTGAGCTACATGCAGCTGTGGGCAGAGCCCAGGGATCAAGGTGGAGAGCAGAGAAATGGGGATGGTGGAGAATCGGGGATGGCAGAGAAACAACAGTTGATTATTACCAGCCTCAGTAACAGAACACAAGGCTGAGCCACAGCCCCAATCTCCTAACCCAGAGGGCATCTTCCCTCATATCCTCCAAGACTGAACACCGTGAAGCCCCAGGGGAATCTGAGCAAATGCTCCTGAAACTGACACCACCCTGACAAGGACTGAGACTGAGTGTAGCAGTGTGATTGAATATCTATTAGAAAATAAAGGGCATTAGTAAGCCTTTATATAAAGCAGGAATCCAAGAGGCTTAGACGCCATCTACAGAAAATCAAAAAAAAAAAAAGGCCTTCCTGCAACAGAAAAATAAAAAATAAAAAAGGAGAATACACTTCCTTTAATGTCAGGAGGAGAAATAGCCCATTCGACACCACAAACAACCAAGGTGACAAGGCAGCTCAGAAAGAAAGACAAAAATCACCAGAAAATAAGCTTACAGACAAAGAAATGTGCAACTTAAATGACAGAGAATTCAGGATAGTACTTCTGAAAAAACTCAGTGAGGTCCAAAACGATTCATATCAACAATGTCAGGAACTGAAAAAACAACTAGATGAGCAGAACGAGTTCTTCAGCAAGAAACTTAAATCCTCAAAAAAGAACCAAATAGAGCTTCTAGAGATGAAGAACACACCAAAAGAGATGAAAAATGAAATAGCAAGCTTGAGAAATAGAGTCGAACAAATGGAGGAAAGGATTAGTCACATAGAAGACAGAAATCTACAAATAAATCAGAAGATAAAAGAGAAAAACCAAAGAATGAAAAATAATGAAAGAGAAATACAAGAACTAGCTGATACCATCAGGAGAGGAAACATAAGAATAATGGATGAGGGAAAGGAACAAGGACTAGAAAGCATTTTCAGATGAAAATTTTCCAAATCTGACAAATGAGCTAGAACTTGGAATTTAAGAAATCAACAGAACACCCAATTATCTCAACCTTAAAAGGCCTTCTCCAAGACACATTGCATTAAAATTATGGAAAATCAATGACAAAGAATTCTCAGGGTAGACAGGAAAAAGAAATGGTAACCTATATAGGAAAATCCATTCCATGATCGTCCAACTTCTCAACAGGAACCTTATAAGCCAGAAAGCAGTGGAATTGAATATTCAAACTATTAAATGAAAAGAACTACCAACCAAGAATAATGTATCCAGCAAAGCTCTCCTTTAGATATGAAGGAGAAATAAAAACCTTTCCAGACATAGAAAAATTGAGAGAATTCTCCACTACGAGGCCTACATTACAGGAAATATTTAAATAGGTCTGCTCATCTAAAATCAAATAACAAAAGAAATGTATTACTAGAAGTAAGGTGACTAGCAGGCAGATAAAGCAGAGGAGAACAACCCTTACTAAGAACACAGCATTATAAGCTTAAATAATAAAAAGAGATTTGCTATAGCAAGATAGTAATGAATGTTCAGCATATATAGGCACAAACTTATACAACTGAAAAGGAGAGGATTCAAAGATCTAAATTCACAAAGAAGAATGGAGATATGGCAAATATATATATGTATTATCTGTCTATCTATCTATCTATCTATCCATCCATCTATCTATGTTAATATCCTCTACACATTTATAATTCTCACCACACACCAAATACTCAGAACTGAAGAATATAACATAAAACAAGAAGAAAACAGAAAGAGCCACATGGAAATACCACAAAACTTAACCAACTAACCAACCAAACAAACAAACAAAAACAAAAAACAAAAAAACAGACGCATAAAGACAAGAAAGTAATGGAACTCCAAGCTACCAGAAACCGAAACATAAAATGGTTATAGAAAAACCTCATATTTCAATAATCACCCATAATGTAAATGGACTGAACTCACCAATACAAAGGCACAGAGTTGCAGATTGGATCAAAACATAAAACCCAACCATATGCCACCTCCAGGAGACACATTTCACCTTCAAAGACAAATATAGACTCAATGTGAAAGGGCGAAAAATAATATTTTGAGCAAACGGCATTCAGAGAAAAGTGGGAGTAGCAGTACTAATATAAGATGAAATAGACTTTAAAATAAAAAAGGTAAAGAAAGATACTGAGGGATACTTCATAATGATAAAGGGAGTTATTCACCAAGAAGACATAACACTTATTAACATCTATACTCCAAATCAGGGAGCCCTGAAATATATAAAGCAATTACTAACAGAACAAAAGAGAAACATTCCAAAACACTGTCATAATAGGGGACGTAAATACCCCACTGTCATCCAACAGATCATCCAAACAGTAAATCAATAAGGAAATGACATCCTTAAATGACACGTTAGTCCAACTGGACATAATTGACATTTACAGATCCTTCCATCCCAAAACTGCTGCTTATATATCCTTCTCTAGTGTACGTGGCACATTCTAAGGATCGACCACATCCTGGGACACAGAGATAGCCTCATCAAGAGGATTGAAATCATACCAACCATATTCTCTGATCATAATGCTTTGAAACTAGAGATCAACTGTAAAAAGAAATCAGAAAGAACCACAAATACATGGAGACTGAATAACAGGGTACTAAAGAATGACTGTTTCAGAGAAGAAAGAAAAAGAGAGATCAAGAGATACATAAAAACGAATAATAATGATAGTACATCATATCAAAACGTTTGGGACACGGCAAAAGCAGTCAGTCATAAGAGACAAGTTCATATTATTACAAGCCTATATCAAAAAACAAGAATGAGCTCATGGTTCCATAGTGTAGTGGTTAGCATGTCTACTTTACATGCAGAAAGTCCTGGGTTCATGCCCCAGTGAAGCCATGGTCCATGGTCTAATGCTATGCCACCCTAAATAGGCCTGATGTCTGATCTTGGAATCTAAGCAGGGTCGGGCCTGGTTAGTATGGGAGACCACTTAGGAAGACCAGGTGCTGTAAGCATAAATAATAATAATAATAATAACAATAACAACAACAACAACAACAATAATAATAGAATGAGCCCAAATAAACAACCTAACTCTTCTTGAAAAATCTAGAAAGAACAAATGATGCCTAAAGTCAGCAGAAGGAAAGAATCAAAATCAGAGCAGAATTAAATGAAATTGAAAACAAACAAGCAAAAAAAAAAAACAATAGAAAAAATTAATGCAGCAAAGAGCTGGTTCTTTGGAAAGGTTAATAATAATAAAATTGACAGACCCTTGGCTAGACTCATTTAAAAAAAGTAGAAAGGACAGAAACAGAATGAAGGATGAAAGAGGGGAAATTATGACAGACACCACAGAAATACAAAGGATCATATAATACTATGAAAAGGTATATAACACCAAATTAATAACCTAGAAGAAATAGACAAGTATTTAGAAAAATACAACCTTCATAGAATGAATCAAGAACTAGAAAATGTAAATAGACCAATCAGCAGTAGGGAAATTGAAACAATCATCAAAAACCTACCAAAAAGTAAAAGTCTAGGACCAGATGGCTTCACCTGTGAATTCTATCAAACATTCAAAGATTCAACACCTATTCTCCTCAAATGCTTTCAAAAAATCGAAGAAGAGGCAATACTTTCCAACTCATTTTATGAGACCAATATTACTATAATACAAAAACCTGGTAAAGATAATACCAAAAAAGAAAACTACAGACTAATATCTCTCATAATAAAAATTCCTAAGTAAGATACTAGCAAACCAAATACAGCAACATATTAAAAAGATTATACACCATGATCAAGTGGGCTTCATCCCAGGGGCACAAGGATGGTTCAACATATACAAATCGATTAATGTGATATATCATATCAACTAATTAAAAAATAAGAATCATATGATCAAATCAATAGATGTAGAAAAGGCCTTCGACAAGATTCATCATCCATTTATGATTAAAACATTTAACAAAATCTGTATAGAAGGAAAGTATCCTAACATAATAAAGGCCATAGATAACAAACCCTCAGCCAACATTATACTTATTGGCGAATCACTAAAAATTTTCCATCTAAGGTCAGGAACAAGGCAAGGCTGGCTGCCCGCTATCACCACTGTTATTCAGTATAACACTAGAGGTCCTAGAGAGTGCAATCGGGAAAGAGATAGTTATAAAAGGCATTCAAGTAGGAAATGAAGAATTCAAACTGTCATTATTTGCAAATGGCATGATTCTCTAAATAGAAAACCCTAAAGACTCCACAAGAATACTGGTAGAAACAATAAGCAAATACAGTACAGTTTCTGTAAACAAAATCAGTGTTCAATAATCTATAGCGTTCCCCTACTCTAATAAAGTTTCAGAAAAAGAAGTAGAAAAAATAATTCTTTTTGCAATTCCAACAAAAAGAATAAAATGCCTAGGAATATCTAATGAAACATATGAAGGACTTATATAATGAAAACTATAAGACTCTATTAAAAGAAATTGAAGACAATACAAAGAAATGGAAAGATATTCCATGTTCTTGGATTGGAAGAGCAAACATAGTTAAAATAACTTTTTTACCTACATCAAACTAAAAAGCTTTGCACAGCAAAAGAAACCATCAACAATGTAGAGAGACAACCTAGTAGAATAGCTGTTATCAACAGGACAAGTAATAACAAATGTTGGAGAGGATGCTGAGAAAAATGATCCCTCATACATTGCTGCTTGGACTGCAAACTGGTACAGCCATTATGGTAAACAGTATGGATGTTCCTCAAAAAACTAAGAATTGAATCTACTATATGATCCAGCAATCCCTCCACTGGGTATTACCCCCAAGACTTGAAAACTCATATCCAAATAAATGTTTGCACATCGATGTTAACAGCAGCATTATTCACGGTGACCAGAACATAGAAGCATTCGAAGTGTCATATAATAGATGATTTATAAAGAAGCTGTGGTACGTATATACAATGGAATATTGCTCAGGCTTAAGAAGAGATGTAATACTGTTATTTTCATTAACATGGACAGACCTCGAGATAATCATGTTAAGCGAAATGTCTGATAGAGAAAGGTGAAAATACAGGATATCACTTATATGTAGGATATAAATCTAAAAGCAACAAATGAATAGGACAAACAGAGACTCAGGGACATGGACAATAGACCAGTGGTTACCAGAGAGTAGGGGGGAGGAGAGAGAGGGGAGGTAGATGGCAAAAAAGGGGTCAAATATGTGGTGACAGAAAGAAATCTAACTATGGGAAGTGAACATATACTGTAAATATATATATATATATATATTGCTGTTAAAGTGTACAGCTGAAACTTATTGGATTTTGTTATTCAATGTTACCATAAAAAATATCTTAATTAATTAAAAATAATAATTTCAGGTGGACAAAAAAGAAAGCGTGTACAGACTTTACCTTCTATTCCATCTTGTCTCTCCATTAATCCTTTTATAAAGTGTCTCTCGTTCTTCTATAGTCCATTTTACATCTTCTCAACTATATTCATTTGTTCTGAAGGTTGCGTAGACTTTCAGAATAAATTACTTCTTGAAATTCACCCATATGTTTCCAGGAAACCTTTCATGAAAGATATAAACTTGTGTTTGCTTTATAGTGTTGTAAGGACTTGTAATTTCCTACGGAACCCTCTGCCTGTCTTCATATTTATCACCTCTGAAAAATGGGAAATAGAGGAACCAGCATTCACCAGCTGAAAAACTGTAATAGAAATAAAACAAATATATACTGTCAAATGAACACAGCAATGGTATAACATTTAGTGTTCCTTTCACTTATTTTAGCCATTTGGGTGATATACAAAGTATAATAGAAGTAGTATAGTGAATGATAGCATGAAGTTTGGTAGTTTTAATTTTTATTTCTACATATTGGTACAACTTTATTGTCCACACATTAGAGTAAAATATATGCCCTTTATGTTCATTGAAATATCACCACAAATGAAACAAAAACAGGGGTTGGGAAAATATAATTATTTTGTCTAATCTTAATTACATTAATACTCTATATTAATTTAGCCCCTGTTCTCATCTTGGAATTATATTTTCCTTGTAACTACACACTGTTGACGTGACCTCCCTGTGAGGCTGCAGGGCTAATGCGACTGTGTTTACATTTTCACAGAGTAGATTCTCTGAATTACTCTCCTCAAGGCCCCCATCACCTCCTTGTTTCTCAGACTGTAGATGACGGGGTTGAGCACTGGGGTCAGGATGGTGTAGAAGACAGCCAGTACCATGTCTTCTGTTGGAGATCTCAGGGATCTTGGGCGCAAGTAAGTGTAAACAAAGGGTGCATAGAACAAAGTCACCACAGTAAGGTGGGTGCTGCATGTCCAGTAGGCCTTCTTCCTCCCTGCCGTTGAACGCATGCGGAGAACAGCAAGGAGCACTCGGCCATAGGAACACACAATAGTAATGAAAGGGAACAAGAGAAACAGTGTGGTGCTTGCAAACACTGTGCGCTCATAGACCCAGGTGTCCATGCAGGCCAGAGTCAGCATAGCTGGGATGTCACAGAAGAAATGGTTGATGGTCCTGGATCGGCAGTAGGGGATATGTAAGGCATATGCAGTGTGGGCACAGGAGTTGATAGAGCCCATCGTCCAAGACCCTGCTATCATCAGCACACACACTCTTTTGCTCATCCGGGTGGGATAGTGGAGAGGAAAGCAAATGGCCACATAGCGGTCATAGGCCATGCATGTCAACAGCAGTCCTTCTGCACCTCCTAAAGTCAAGAAGAAGAAGCTCTGGACCCCACATCCAATGAAAGAGATAGACTTGTTTCCAAGCAGGTAGTTGAAAGCCATTTTGGGGACAATGGTGGAGACATAGTTCAGATCAATGAGGGAGAGTTGGCTCAGGAAGACATACATGGGGATGTGGAGTTGGGTGTCCAGCATGATCAGGAGGACCATGGACAGGTTGCCAAGTAAAGCCATCAGGAACATGAGGATAATGAGAGAGAAGAAAAACAGCCCAATTTTTGATGGTGGGAGCAATCCCAGTAAGAAGAAATCAGTTGACGTTTGGTTGTAATTCTCCATTCATTGGCTTTCCTGAAAGAAGAGAGAAGATATGCATGCATGTATGGTAAATAAAGAATTGTGAGCTGTGTATTTGTAATTTTTAATTTTGTTTTTATTCTAACTCTCAATATTTTTTTAATACTCAGTTAATTAAGTGAATAATCTAAGTTTCTTATTTTGAAAAAAAGTTCCATTCTCTTATCCAAAATCAAAGTTCAGGTGGTGTACATTTACATTCAAGTCTTTTGTAAGGAATCTGTGAAATAACAAAATGAAAATATCTCTACACACCTGAATTGGATATAAATGATTATCTACCATCACAAATTCATGTACCAAATATATCAAATATTTTAATTAAACATAAGCACGATTCTTATACCAAGACTGACTACAAATGGGTATCAGTTTAAATGAACTTGTAAATAAATTTATGTGTTTGGCTCATTATATAAATGAATTTAGTGATACACAGAAGGTGACATTTTTTCCTGTATTCAGAAGTTTGTTTTTTAATCATCATTTGAAACATGTAATTACAATTTTTTTCTCATATTGAAACATGTAATTATAACTTTTTTTTCTCATATCGAGAAGCTAAATTAGCTCTTTAATTACTTAGATATCTTTGATAACTTTGCTGAGTAAAATCTCCTGAAACTCCTTTATCATTAAGAGTCATGAGCTAAGAAAAACATCAGGGTTTATTTTCTAATATTATCAAGTACACACTAATAGTCTTGATTGTGGGATTCTTACATTATCATCATTTTTATTCTTCCTTTTCAATTGTTCACTCTTTAGTAGATGGTATACCTCTTTTGAGATCTTCTGAATTCCATGGTCACTGCAGCCACCATTAACCAGAGGCTCAGGAATCCTCAAATATTAATTATCACGAGATTAAAAATACAGAAAGGAAGAAATGTCAGATGGAAGATTTTAATATATTTTAGTTGATGGAATTTGAATGGAAAACAGTTATTCAATTAATGGGGAAAAGGTTTTGTCATTTCAAGAAACTGTGGGGATTGGAGGAAATAACATTCCAAATAAATCTACCAGTTGAAAAACTTTAACATCTTGCCAGATTGGTAGGCTGTCAACCTTCCTGGTTTGCTCCAAATGAGGAGGCTCTTGGAACATGGGGCTTTCAGTTTTAATACCAGGAAGGTCCTAGAACAACTAGAACTAACAAGTTACTGTATGACTCATACCAATTATAAATCCATGGATGCCTAGATGATTGAGAAAGTCAAGAAAAAGGGGATTAAAATATATACAGAGCAAAAATTAAGAAAAAAGAAAATGTAGACAGTAATATTTTAAAATAATAAGTAACATCTTCAAAAAACTATAACATGTTATTCCACCAAAATAAGTGCTCTTGAAAATTTGAAAGAATTAATCAATGTAAATAATTAATTCATAGTTTTGAAAAGAAATGTCAAAAAGTCTTCCAGGAAGATTGAGGTAAATAGGCTTATACAAAATCGAAAGTTAAAATAAAGAAAAAAGAGAGGGACAGTAAAAAAATAATACATTGGAAATTAGGAAAGTGAGCAGGAATACTTATGTATGATTAGGGTATTTCTACAAATGTACAGAAAAAATATAAGGAATTAAATTATTAGACTATTTCTCAGAATTGAACAATATGAGCCACGACCGAAACACCGGAGCCCAGCAAAATGCATGAGAACCACTATGATAACATATGATATACTAAATAAGAAAAAGCAAACATTTTTCTTAAGACGTCCTTTGGTTTTCTGTAGAAGAAACAGCATATTAAGCTGCTATCAAAATATATTTACATTAGTCTGAATTATTTATCCTGTTGCCAAAGCAGTGTTTGAAATAAGTTTTACTATCATTGCTTATCATTGGTTTTTTTTTTAAATATGACTTTTCACAGCAAAATTTAACAAATATTTATTATTTACATAGTATCATAGACATAAAAAGATGAGGGATATGAAGAGGTCATGGAAATAGCAGGTGACCCATCAGACCTGGTACTGGATCTATGAAGCATGCAATTTTTAGTTACGCCATTTAGACCAGGGCTTCACTAAAAGGAAAGGATCTTCCTATGAAAGGATTCAATCATACACATTATATGTGTATTTTAAAGAGAAGACCATTTTTGAATGGACATAGAAACTTCTATAAGATTATTTCTATGAGGATTTTTTCTGTTTCTAGCCATTGAAATAACAATGACTAACCTATTTATACTTCATTTTTAAAAAAAACTTTCACCTTTTTTGATTGCATTTTTAATTACCTTAAAAACATTGACATTTAAAAACAAAACAAAACAACAAAACATTGACACTTAAGCATCAGAATCTATTTCACAATATACAGGAGAAAACAGCACCTGTCTAACATTGTACGCTGGGTGAGAGAAAGGTCACGTCACGCTCTGGGGCAATTACGTCCATATGAGGGAAGACTCAGGCATGAATGTATTGCTCATTCCTGCCAGCAGCCTGACAAGTGTCAGGAATTATGCCAACTTGACAACAAGCTTATGAGGTTGGTATTACCGTCCACATTTGTAAAAGAAACTGACTGATATTCAGAGAATTTAAGTGATTTTCCTCATATCACAAGCTAAAAACATATTCTTATTTCTATATGAGAGGTTGTGAATCAGAAATGTGAGGTTCATGTTTTAGCCACCCCAAACTATTTACACAGGAATTCTATATTCACACTAAGCAGTAGATGCTGAAAAATGTATTTGACAGGTTATTTTATGGCCCAATAAAAATGTTTTAGAGTTTAAAGACCTCTCAGTTCACATCTCCCTAGCCATGCTTCCTCGAGTCTCTTGCTCTTACTGTTTTTCACTGGTATCCTGCAGCAACTCAAGAGTTCACACCAGCCTCTAGTAAGTGGGAGAAGAAAGGTTTCATGATCTCACTCAGAGGTATATATTTGAAGTCTAAATCGTATGCTGCTTTTTATAAAATGTATCCCTATGTAGAAATATTTTTTACCAAACACTGCCTCTAAGTAAGGTCATGGACATTCTTTCTATAGGTTGCATCATGAGTTTGAAAAGGACTCATATTACATTTCTGTAAATATTTTCCTTCCATAGCTCATTTTTCTTATCTTTTCCTTAGAAAGTTTGGGAGTAATATATTAAGAAAATTTTCTTAATTCGAATCCACGTATTTATTGTCGGTACAGATATTTAAAATGTACTTGCATGGTTACACAGATTAAAAAATAAAGCACAAAGACCCATAATTTATAGTCATTTCATCAAAACTACGCAGTCACCACATGGATAGCCAGTTCCAGAATTCCTGTTTTCTGATTCCATGTGCAGAGTTGTGTCCCAAATTAAAAGCAATTTCAAAACTTGGTTTCCTTTCTTTTCTGGGTGACTTTTCAAACCAGCAGTAATTTACCAGAAATTAGCCTGCTTTATCAAAGACACATTGTTTACATTAAAAAATTTATGTTTTTGGAATCCTTTAGGGAGTCTAGCCAGCTAGAGCTCACATGTACATTCCAAACATGCTACCTCCCTTACAGTGTATAATTATGCATCTGTGGGTGTCATCTTGTGTGAGGTTTCTCATTTGCCAATGCTTAACTAAGCAGGATAGGAGATACAAGGTGTGCTTAATGTGTTAATACCATGCATTCCTCAAGTGATTTAAACATTTAAGTATGTTATTTAGCACTTAATAAAATTACTTTTTCAATAAAGTGAGAATTTATACTGTGTACGTGTTCCCATAATTTCATAAGTTAGAATTCACTAGGATCGAGGTTACATACACACATATGTACGTGCACATGCACACACACACATGCACAGTGTGCTCCGGCATGGATGCAGCTTTGTGCTGTTTCAAGATGGGAGATATGATCCATTCACAAATAAATTGCACAGCATTAACTGTCAAACCTTCAATTTACCTCTAGTAGTGCCACTTATTAGGAATATGACATTGATCTGGCGCATTTAACTCTGAGCTTGTCGCTTGCAAACTAACAGGCATACAATTTTTAAACAGAGCAGCACATAGTGAGTGCTAAACCCATTTGACATGTTATCAGTTAAGCAAGTGGTTCTCATCTGGGAGGCAAATGGGCACTCTCTCCAGGGGACTTTGGGCAATGTCTGGAGATATGTTTGACTGTTACTACTGCCATGTAGCAGGTGCTGCTAAATATTCTAATAAGCACAGGACACTCACAGTCAAAAAACGATCTAGCACAAAGAGACAATTTTGTTAAGAAACTCTCAGTTAATGTAGCTTCGATCTTCTTAGTTTTCATCTCTGTCTTCACTTGCACATTGTCATCTACTATGACTATGCAATGATGAAGTGTTTTCTTTTCCAAGTGAGTCACAAGAGCAATTTCAGGTTGCCTATGTTGTTGTCACGTGTCCATTTCTTTAGGGTTCAGTGAGTGCATGAGGCAGGGGGGATAGTTAGCACTGAGCTAAAGCCCGGGGCAACTCATGATCACCAGCCCTGACTAGCGCAACTGCGCTTGGGAAACTATGCCCTCCGGGGTCTTTACTGAGTACTTGGATCCAGTTGTGACCTTCAGCCATTGAGTCAACTGTGCATACAGTTGATTCAGTTCCCATGGGTAAGCACTGGACACACCTCAATCATTTCATTAACTCTCAGTCCGACCCTCATCTCATCTCTCTTGCAATTCTGACATCTCCTGTGTGGTTTAGTTTGGAAAACAAACTACACAAACACCAAACTGTTGTCTGTGCTGGTCCTCCAGGCTTCACCCCACACTGTGTAAAAAGCAACCGTCTGGCACCCACCTCTAATCTAATTCTGAGCTCTAATTGCCTTTGAATTGACTCCTAGACTGAAGCATCATTTCCTTTCAGATATGCAAGCACACTGCCCAAAGAGTGATTTAAAATGGAATTAAAATGTGGCTACTGGTGGACCTTTCGCTGCTTAGAGTAAAATGTCCATATAAAAACCTTGTATTTCTCATTCTCACAATTGCTGACAACTCCCATTCTATGCCAGAGGTTCTGTAGGGGATTCTAGCTTCATCATACTGCTCACAAAGCATAACCATGAATATTTGCAGTCATTAAAAACATAACATATAGTGTATGCAGAAACTTGGAAAATATTATTTATAAAGTGAGTAAAGTAGCCTATTCAATATGATTGCAACAGTATTATTAACAGCCTTCTTAAAAAGTTATTTTAAAAAACCCTTCCCTTAGTCTTAGAGTCCCCTCCCCTGCATTGTCTGATGTCATGAATACTTCTTATTGTTTAAGTCTCCTGTTAAACACATCTTGTTATGTATGTTCCTTTGGTCAATCATGACACACGAATTCTCCTGCCATCTGTGGTTTCACCTTAGCAATCCTGGACTCTTATTTTCACATCCATTACCTGCCATCATCATGTTCCCAGTGCCTACATTTCATGAATGTAGCAGCCTTGAGAGAGGGTTGTGTTGTGCCCACAATTCAGAGAAGAAGTCCCCACATTACATCAACAACTTCATATTTTTTTGCCTTCCTTCTAGGGTGTATTAGTTGTGATCACAAAAGTTTTTTCCAAAACTGATGATAATGTATGTGTTAGTTCATAAGTAGCCATCTAATTCTTTGCATTTAATTTTTTAAATCTACATATAGCAATTCAAAGAAAAAGATCACACACAATATCAACACTTCACCATTTTTCACCTTCTATCTAGGGAAAAATATTTGTGATCATGGAATTTTTAAATCAAAACTGAAGGTAATGTACATTTTAGGAATAAATGAAACTTTGTCTTAAAAAATTTCACATGTAGCCATCTAATTTTTTGCAATTTACTTTAAAATCTACATATAGTAATTTGATATATGCTAGAATAAAAATGTAATTTTTCGAAGTCCTCTAGTTAATGAGATGTGACTTTATCTTTGACTGATCTCATTGCTTAACAAAGACCAATTCTTTATTAATATAATCAAAATGCTCCTAAAGCATTTTGCATGTTTCTTGATAAAAACACATTAGAAGCAGTGAGTCCCTGTCTTCCTAACTTCTGGTCAGTGCTCTGTGCATTTCTAGAGCAAACTTTCATGAGTACATTCTAATAAAATTACAAACTCACCTCTCAAATCTGAACTTCTCATTTCAAATGCATCCATGAAGACATGTCTGCATCCTTGATTTAGGTTTCAATTCGTGGATGTTAATTCTAATTCTCCTTATTTGGTTTGTGTTCATTGGACAATGTCCCCTGCGTCTAGGACAATGAATGGAAAGTCATTAATAAAGCAGGGTGGCTTCAGGCCCTCTTGAGGGAAGGGCACAGAAAACTCCCTGATGTTTTCATGTTGTCTCTGCCAGTGCCTTGGGGCAAAAACTAAATGTTATTTATATATTTTTCTTTCTTTAATTTTTAAAAATTAATGTGGTGACATTACTTAAAAACATTACATAGATTTCAAGTGTACAATTCAATAATACATAATTATATATACTGCATTGTGTGTTTACCATCCAAAGTCAAATATCCTTCCGTTACCATATTTTGATCTACCTCCCTGATCTACGTTCCCCTTCCTCCCTTCTTCCCTCTGGTAACCACTAAACTCTTGTCTGTGTCTATGAGTTTCTGTTTGTCTTATTCATTTGTTAATTACATATCTAAGTCCCACATATAAGTGAAAGTACATGGTTTTCAACTTTTCTGCCTGACTTATTTCACTTAGCATGACGATTTCAAGATCTATTCATGTTGTCACAAATTACAATATTTTATCTTTTCTAGAGGTTAAATTATATTCCATTGTATGTATATACCACATTTTTGTTAAATCATCTATGGAAGGGCACTTAGGCCGTTTCAATGTCTTGCCCATCATGAATATCGCTGCTATGAACAGCAGCATTATGGGATGAATGTTTTCTAGTTTTCAGGCAGTTATCCAGAAGAGGGATTGCTATTAAAGAACAACTGATTCAAAACAAATGTTATTTGTCTTAACGTTTAATTTATTAGAAGAATTATTTTGTTGAAGTTATCTACATTTTTATATTTTATATATTATTAAACCCTTTCTTAAGGCTTTGAAGACTATGCCATTTATAAAATTGAGTCAGGACTGTCCTTCTTTAGTAATACATTTAAAAATTTTGCCATAAGAGAGATATTTGAGATACAATTTTGGTAAGAGATAACTAGCCCAAGAAAACTTCATAATTGGCACTTAATTTTGGGCCTTGGGAAACCTATGTGGATCCAGGTGTAGTCCTTGTTCTGATGTGATATTCCAAATGTTGAACCAAATGTGTGAACACATTGTTTTCCTTCCCAGGTAAAGGCAAAAAGTATTGGCTAGCTTCACTATATGAGACACCGAAGAATGCAGTGCATGAATCAGTTACCATAAGAATTTACTTCTGGTTGGGATAGATGTTGATAGTGTATGAGGGTTAGGTGCAGCAGAGTGTCAGGGACAATGATGTAAATTTTTATCGAAGGTCCTGTATGAACCTCCACCCTCAACCCTTTGGCTTCCTTACAGGTAAAATAGCGGTGTTACAGGGGCTAGAGCAAGGAATAATAAGGCCTTAAGTTATGTCATCTTTTCTTATGGGTTTTAAACTTTGAAGGGCCTTTTAACTCAGAGGACTTGATGAATTATGAAAAAGCTTTGAAGGACCAAATTGAACCTTAATAAAAGGTGCATTGTGGATTCTAACAATATCAGTTGGCGAATTTGCCCATAAAGAAGATGGCAGTTGGTCCAATAAGGACAATGGATTAGTGCTCTCTGATTCAGCTCCTGTACCATCAAAAACAAAAGAAATTAAAGATGTTTAAAGGCTACTTAATACATCTAATTGTCCATTCTGACAGTTGCTCTCAAACTCTAACATTATTTCTCCCTTTTGGGAAGTCGACATTCCAGCATGAAACCTCCCTAGGAAGCCTCAGTCTCGTAGAAGAGGCAGAGGAAGTAGTGGAAAGCAGTGTGTATCTTAAGAAGCCTGAACAAAAAGACTTAGGTTTAGAGACTGAACTGGCTGAATGTATCTGACATCCACACCTTTGAACTGTGCTATTGCTCCAAAGCAGAGGCGAGTTTTTACAGTGGGGCTGAGCACCCAGAGTTCAGCATCACTATCAGAGAGAAGAGAGAAATCTTCCTTACCAATGTGAAGAGAACTTTGTACAAGCAGCTGAGGGGAAAGAGGAAAAAGCTCTGTAGGTCCTTGGTGCCCTATTTCTGGGGAGTAGGAGGGCCTTGAAAGAGCTGCTTAAAAGGCTGAGAATGTCTTTCATGCTTATACTTACAGTAATCCCTTTCCAGTATCTTCACTCTTTGTAATATTGGCTTGAGTTTGGAGTTTTTTAGCCTCACATAGAACCTCACATTTGCCAGGGCTGAAAATTAAAGATCTTGGCAACCTTACTTTTGGGTTGCTGATCTAGAGGACAGAAAAGTTGATTGTCCAAATTAACCAAATCTTGGGTGGCCATAGTCTCCCATTCCATCCTGCTATCTTAACCAGGAGGGAAAGCTCTCTGTTAAGGCTGTTAACAAAAAGAATTGAAAGTTACTGAGTGAAAAGGCTGTTCAGATTTTTAGCTTTAGTGTACCTTAAGGCAATTTCATTTATATTTTTTTCATCAAAAGTGATGAGAAGGATTAAGATGAGAAGACCTCTATCTGAGACAAAAAGCTCGTTTCATCTCCCTCCCAGTGACTCACAGACTAGATCATGTGCCTCTTATGCTGAGGTGACCAGTTATTTGCTCTTCTGTCTCCTTAAATGAAAAAGAAGAATATTATGTTTTGCCACTATTAAGCCATCTGAAACTCATCTCATCACCTTTGTCTAGATCTGAAGCCGCTGTCTCTAAAAATGCCATCACATTATGTCTTGTATCAGTTAGTGCTGTAGAAATCTTAAATAGCTTAAGTACAAATCAGTATTTCTTGATCAAATTTCGGGGGTCTGTTGGCTTGAGGCAGGGAACAGCTGGCCTTATCATAATTTAAGGTTTTTGCAAGAGTCCACAGGGTTAGCAATAGCACAAAATCTGAGTCTACACTAACATGGAAAACACAACTAGCCCTGAAGTGGTAACTCCTTGAGACCCCACATTATCCAACTCGCATACAACCAGAGGTGCTTTCAGTTGCTGAGGCTGATAGGATGCTGGCAGGGAGCCTCAGGCATGGAAGTGCCTTGGGCCTTTTGCTAAGCTACCACTGACTCAATGTTGCTAGCAGCTGGCCTCCTGTCAGTGTGTGGCCTCTCCCAGGTGCTTCCACTTCCAGGACAGGCAGCCATTCAACTTCAGACAACTTTGTAGCTCTTAGCAGGTAGCTCCAGGCCAGTCATAGGCAGCAGCTGAGCTTGGCCTGCATGAGAGCCCCTCCTAAGGCATCCTAGTACCAACACACCTAGTGGCTGGATTTAGACTCCAACAGAAAGCCACTTGATTAACCCTACAAGGAAAATACCCAAAGAATGGTGTAAATAAGCACATCAGCCTATTGGGGCAAATCCCAATCTGTGGATTCAGTCCCCACATAGTAGTTCATATCCTGTGGGTATAGGCAATACCAGTCACTCACTGATGTGACAAAAGTAATCAAGCCTTAACTTCCACAGGAGGGCACACATGATCCGCATTAAAAAAACAAACAAACAAACAAACAAAAACCTTTCCTGAAGCACCGACCACAGTTAATCAGATTGACTGAGGCACTGGGCCACACAGGGCACCTACTACATACAGCCACCTGACCAAGAATAAGAGAC